>NC_133932.1:93969993-94274031 GCF_031877795.1 Strix aluco | reverse complement strand
TTTTGATTTTCATATAAGCTGGGAGACAGTCTCAATTAGCCAGAGCAGAAGAGTTTACTTTCCATAGTTTCACCAAATGAGTGAAGGGTTCAGATTAAAATCTTGCTATGGACAGATATGGTCCCAGTAAGAGTTAGGCTACAAGAAAGATGTTAGTAGTGCCTCCTGCAGACTCAGGTGCTGTAGTCAGTAGTGCCTCCTGCAGACCCAACCACACACTTTCTAAGTGTGCAGCTCACTTTGGCTTTGAATCCCGTCTGTGCCCTCTCTCAGAACGAGTGTCAAGGTCATGAAAGAGTATGATGCATAATTAAGAGAAATTATTTAATTTTTTTTGGCACATTTTCTGATATTGTGATGCAGAACTATCTGACCAAGTGCAAGAATAATTGATAAAAATGACTACATTCCCTAAAAGTTTTACAAACTGTAATAAAAAGCTATGCTATAAATCCAAAATGACCTGCAAAACTCAAGGGAAAAGTGAATATGATCTCTTCCCAGTTATTCTAGCAGAGACAATATAATTTTTGAACTTCATGACAGCTCTATTGCTTTTTGTGCCATGATTTGGCAGTGTGTTATGTGTACCTTCATCCAGAAATGCTCTTTCATCCAAGACTGCAAAGTCAAGACTTTTCTTGTCATCCTTTTATGACATTGTAACTTGAAAAAGATCCAACACTAAATACAACGGAGAAAATGAACCAGAAATCAGCACTATCTGAAGTGCATTTAATTCTGAGTGACTGAGGAACAAATTAGTCATTATGGCAAGGACAACACTTTTGTATATATTTGTTTTTCATTAAAGTAATTACAAATAGACAGTATTTTATATATTTTTACAGAAAGATTGCATATTAAAAAATGAAATTAATTTATTTGAAAGGTATCTCTTAAGTTACAGAAATAGATTAAGTGTATAGAATTACAAAGAGAAGGGAGAGAATGAAGTTTTTTGTAGTTTTATGTTTGGAATTCATCACACCTGAAATATATATATCTGAAATGTAACATCAAGGTCTAAACTAGCTACCATTGTCTGCTTTTATAGGTAGTGGAGAGAAATAGTGCTTTCAGAAAGCAATTCATCTGATCTTTCCTAGATAGCTCTCTTATGAGGTGCCTATTGCTTTCCATTGAGTACACAGCACAAGATAACTAGCCTAGATTTATATGTCTATGTCACAGTTATTTATGACAGATGAATTCACCTATATCACTTAAGTACACACATAACACAAACATAAGGCAGGAAGACAGCTTCTACCCCAAGGAAACTGCAACCCCAAATTAGATAAAAGATGACTGAAATATAAAAAAAAAAAGAAAACAAAACAAACAAACCACACCCCACCACCACCCCCAAAACAACTAACAAACAAAACAAAACTAACCAACCAACCAAAACCAAAACATCAAAGAGGAGTGTGATCCTTAGTAGTCATCTCCACATAGTAAACATAGTAAAGCTTCACTGATGTCTTGTGTAGTTCTAATTGAAGAGATTTCCAGGAAGGTAGTGGTGTAGGTTTACAGGCATTTATAGCAAAATTATCAAAGCAAACATTAAGAAATATTATCTTAACATTCAGCAATTTTATTCAGACATATAACTGTATAAAAATGGTCTTTTCTCAGAATACGCAGAAAGATCATAGACAGTCCAAATACAAGTATCCAGAAGGAGATTCACATCAAAGACAACATTCAATTTCTGGACTGGAAACATATTGATGGCTAAAATAGAGCAGAAGGGAGATCTGGAAGGAAAAAATAAGACCTCTCCTTCAGACACATTGAACCTGAGCTGCTGCTGAGGTTACCATGAGGAGATGCCAGAATTCAAAAACCAAAACTTACAGAATGATCCAAGATCAACAGTTCAATGAAAACCCTGATGAATATCAGTTTCATAGTGAAGTTTAATCACTAGTTATTCAAAAAACCGATAATAGCAAAATTTAGTTATTGATGTTTTCAGGCTTGGTTAGAGTTAGAAATGTTAAGTATGCAATTAAACTTTACATCAGATGGTAGATTATTTATGAAATCTTCCTTAAATCTTTTTGGCTTTATTAAGCTGAGGAAATAAAAAGCCAAATAGTAAACATGATGTATGTTTTAGTTATCAACAGGCTTGTATAGAAAAAATAATTGAAGTTCTAAAGTATGACTGTATTGACCTTATTCAGTCATAGTAAATATTACTCTCCCAAAATGTGAATTGCTTCCATAGGACTCCTGGAAGAGTAATGTGAAGAACAGTGACAAAATTGGGCTCTATGTGAAGATGCTGCCTTAATCAAATTTCAACTAAAAATACAAGTTTCATTATACACATTTTCACAGAGAGGAAAGAAGCTGTAGTCTATCCAACAAGTATGAGAGTGTACACACAAAAAGTAAGCCTGACAAAATGAGTTAATGCACATTTATCGTGTTTTGTATGTTTTGTTTAGAAAGTATACTATGCAGAACAATTAACTTAAAAGGATCAAGTACATGTGGGAAGGAAGATTATCAGAGGAGACTGCAACTAAGGAAATGTTTTGCAGATGTACTGCATTTAAATTAATAAAATCTCATTAGGTTTTATGTTTACCAATAACGGCTGGAAAAGTTACCATACATTGTAGGAACAATTACCCAAATCTTCACTGTCTCATTAGGTTTGTCATACTGTTTTCATTATAATACATTAGAACTTGCAAGTGAGCCTTCAGTAATGACATATTGTTCCAATTCTCCTTTCAGCAGGCTCTAAGATATTTTAGTATTTGTGTTATAAGCCAGCAGGTGTCTTCACTTTGTTTTTTTCTGAATCGGTTTTATACACAGACCTCCAGACACAGAATGGAATGTAAAAGGGCTTTCAACAACCACATAAAAATGAGTCTGATTAGAGTAGAGCAATACACGCTATTTTTATGTTTTTATGATAATTCAAGGTACTAAAAATGTGCATCTTTAGAGTATACATCTATTCCTGTAAGTCCTGTTCATGAAAGCTGTATTAATGTAGATAAACCATGTGATATATAAAGTTTGCAAATTTGCATAACAAATGGCAGACATAAAGCTGATTTGAATATCTAAGGCATTATAAACTTCAATGAGAACAACCAACTCTGTTTGAGCTTGTAAGGCACTTGCATTCAAATGAGTAAGATTTAAAAATGATATGATTCTTAAAACACTTTGAAGCTTCCTTTCCAGGTCTTAAGAAGCTCAAGGTTAAAATAAATATTGGATTTAAGTGAGGAGGGGAAAAGATTTAGAAACAATTCGAAAAAGGAATCACTTATATTTATATCTGTTTGGTATGAATGTCACATGACCTTTAAAAAATAAGAGGTTGGTTTTTTATGCTGTCCATGAGAATATAAAATTCCAGTAAATAAGTCTTCTTAGATCTGCAAGGATGCTGTTTCTCATTTTAGCTACATAATGAAGTAAAATGTTAAATATTACATTAATATATGTTCTTGGACATTCTAAAAATCTGACAAAAATATTATACTTACACCATTGCATTAGCTGGATTTTCAGTTGCTTCAGAATTGTGATATAAAGCTGTTTTATATGATAACCACAGACTGAACATAGTGTCAATAAATGGGTGCTTTACATTCAAAATATTTAAAAATAAAAATGGACCTTTCTAATTTATTTTCATCTCTTTAAAGTTGCACTTTTTAATAGTTTTAGTTTCTCTTTCTCTAAATGTTTCATATTTATTCCTAGAAATGGAGAAAAGTGAAAGCAGAATCAGAGAAAATAGGGGAAAATGAAGGGCAGGAGGGAGGGAGTCTAACAGACTATAGTTGGTACTGAGAAACAATCTTTTCCAATCCTGTCTCTCCCATGGAAGAATATGAGGAAAAGAAACAAGTGACACATGCTTGTTATCATTTTTACATGAACCAGCCTAACAATTAGTTTTAACTAGGTACAGGGTTAGTTCTCTAAAAGCAAACAGCTTATTAAAAGTACCACAATTAAGATTAAATTCTTGTCCTGATTTGAAAAATAATGTTTCAAGTGATTTCTGAAAATTTCTAGACAATGTATTAAATCACAGCCATCTCCTTGCATAAACAAAGCAGTTGTTGTCGGGGCAGGAAATTAATAGAGGCTACAAAATGGTCTCTGATCCACTGCCTATTTTGCCTTTACCACAGCCTTGCTACAGCTGCTGTCACCGCAGAGCAGAATGACAGCTAGAGCTGTGATAAAAATTGTTAATATTAATTGCTTGAAACAGCAAATTTTCATCAGCTTTCCATTAGCATGAAACAGCATGAGATTCCTCTCAACGAGCGTCAGGCACAGTGTAAACATCTCTAATGAACTACCTATTACAGACAGAAATATGTATACAGGAAAATTAAATGAAGCAATCTGTAGAAGTACCTATTTCTCCTCTAGAGAGAAACTATTGTGACTATCTGTAGATTCTACCCACAGTTGTAGACCAATGTTTTCAGGTCATGCACTCATGAGCCTGGTGGGGGTGGGGGAGGGGAAGCAGCCAAAAACATCAACAGCTCATAAGTAAATGAGAAAACCTCCAAAAAGTTCGCAAGACATTGTAAGGAATCTGGAAAATAAAGAGCAGTTTTTGTGAAGATCAACATATAAAAGTATCCTGAAAAGCATATTGCTTTCTTAGAAAGCTGGCCTTATAAATACTAAAGAAAAATCTCACGGAGTATCAGAAATCTACTCTCTTCACTGCAACAGAGTACTCTTTATTTGGTTTACATTAAATATACACCTTGTCTTTTATTTATTAAACAGATCCAAAAGCCTAAGAAAAGCATACAAGAACACAGAATTATAGGACTGCAGTGACAAAGATAACCAAATACCATTCTGATGTCAAACAGGAGATACTTTCATGGGACCTGGCCTTGACAGAGGTAAAGGATAGCTTTTCTCAGACAACTCAGTTGGAGTTCTTCAGTGCTACTCTTGAGCCATATTGTAATGGACTTCATAAAAACTTTACACCTGGACAGCTTTCTCTCTTACCACATATTACTCCATTTTATCTTCTGCCTGATGGTCACCCCTGCTGTTACTTATTACTGTACTGATACCCTTGGGTTTGCTCTTTTTAAGATACAGGTTTTCTTAATTAATGTATTTCTTGCTGCTGTATTGTTTTCTCACTTTTAATTTGTCCATGAACTTTAATTAAGCTCCTTCATCATGGCTCACAGGTTTGGCAAGCTTCATATGTGTAGATATATATATATACACACATACATATACACATATATATGCTCACCCAACATGATGACCCAAGTTTTCTAACTCTGCAAAAATTCTGTTACTCCAGTTCATGTCTTGCATAAGAGAGTTAACAATAATAAAAATGGGATAAATAGATCGACTTACATTCATTGTCTTTTAGCACAGAAAGTTATTTATCTGTTTTTAACAGAGAAAATATACTGTGTAAAAATATAAATTAGATGAAACTAACTTCTGCATATTCAAATATCTGTTTAATACTTGCTCTGAGCCAAAAGAGTTCTAATTCTTCTCTGAAAGTGTCAGCCAACAGTAGAGTGCACTCACTCACATGTACTTATTTTACACTTTGTTGACTTTTTTTTCACATAACTATTATAGTTAAGTTTAAGTACGTAAATTAAAATCCTCTGAAATATGTCAGAGAGATCATATTGTGATCAGAAAAAATGAGTCTGGTTGGACCTATAAATATCTACCTGGATTTTCCAGGTTCCTAAGGATTTCTAGTTTTACATGTTGCACCTCATTCCTGGCTTATTAAAAAATCTATCTATGAACTGTGAGCATGGACTTTATATTCTCATCTCATTTGCTTTAGATTACATTGTACAAAACTTGTAGAAGATTCTTGGGAAATATTCTCATTGATACTAATAATTTGTGTCAGTTACTACTATGTATTAAGTTAGTCTATCTATTGACTGGAGAGAGCTGCATGTAGATTGTCTTGTAGTTAGTGATATTATGAATTTTTTTCCCTATATAATCTTTTCTGAAATCTCCTACTTTCCTAAGAGGTTACAAAAACTAATAATACAACCCAAATCTTGATTAGAGAAGACCAAACTTTTGGACCTTTTTACCCTGGTTTCTCAGTAAAAACCTGTCATAATAGTGTTGTGGTTTGAAGGATGGGACTTCACCCATTTTTCAGTAGAAACAATACCAACTTGAAGGATTCTTCTGAGCCAAGAACTCACAGCAACTCCGATTTTATTCCTTATTGTTTCTCTGCCTACATCTGTGGTTACACATGGCACAGACAACAGCCTCTTAACTGAAAACTTTTATTCTCCATCAGGGAAAGCAGCCATTCATATGTGGGAGAAGTGATTACCTCATCATTCCCATTTCTATTGGCTTGGAGTTGACCATGTAAAAGAACATGCAGCTGAGAAAGCTCTATCTGAAGTTCCCTCATCTCTTCTGGAGAAAAGATGTCAGGCAGGAAAGAAATGACCCATACTTGGTACCTGATTATTGAATCATATTTGGTCCTGTTTAGACTCTCTGTGAGTTATACAGGCCTTTTGGCATGTTACATGATCCCTCCCTAATTCACAGAACACAAATACTTTGCCCTTAGCCATCAACTGGTTTCCTTCAAGGAGTCTGTGCTGAAGTGCTAGGAGAGCAGCTTTCCAGACACTTGCTAATTAAGTAATTGTGTGATAAAATTGTGTGACAAAACACAAATATGTCTGCTTAAATTCCCACAGAAATTACATTAAGAAGATATAACTTGAAGTTTCAAGGTCAAGCACTTAAAAGATAGAAATCACCAGAATTAGAGCTGATCAAGAAATCTGAAATCTACCTCATGAGTTTATTCATTATGAGAAGGTTCTGTTGGTATGGTTGTGATGAAAGACTATACCATAATGCATATACCCTGCGTGGCAGATTAAATTTTGCAGCAGTCAACTGAATTCTTTTATTTTTTCATTAGGTCTGAAGATTACTTACAATTACTAAGATTTACTTTGCAATCTTGTTGTTCTTTGAACTTAGACTTTCTTGGGATAAAATTGTAGTTAATTCAGGATGCATCTGTATAAGTTACATCTACACTGTGTACATGTACAATCACATTTTGCAACTCATAGGGGAACATTTATCACTGATTAAGTGGAGCTACTTGAGCAAGAGCTTTAACATTATTACATTGCCCGTCAGAACCCTCAGCAAGACACCCTACAAAGTAAGACCCCTATTTCTGAGACACACATTGTCCTGTGTAGGTCATGTATTCCTTCTTCAGAGAAAGAGCTGAAATGTAACTTCTTTATTCCTATGTCAATACATTTTTTAAATCATGTAAATCATCTGAAATGAACTTCTTAACAGTGCCAGAAACCAATCATAAGCTCTTGCCCTTTGAAATGTAGGACAAATGACCACAACCAGAGTTATAATAAAAATGAGAAGAGTGGAAAATTTCAAATAACACAGGAATGATTTTTCTAAGTGCTAGAGAGGTTTTTTACTGCTTTAGTTATATAAATTGACAATACTCATTTTTCTAAATTATACACTGAACTTGAAAATAAATCAACAAAGGATAACTAGGAACCAGTAACTAGACTACCCCGTCTAAAGTCACATGCTAATAGACTGTCCAACAAAACAACAATAAAACAAAAGTAACAATAACTACCTGTGTAATTCCATGTATGCTTTGGCTTTATTTTTCAACATACTGAAATACTTATAATTGTGGTGAGGAGAAATTCTAGTTACTTGCATAGGGCCTTAGAAAAGCTGAAGTTACCGGTCACAATTCTTTTTTCATTTACTTCTTTGTAAGTCATGAATTATTCTACTGAGGTTATTCTTTAGCAATTAGCTGATGTAGTGCATACAGTAGTGCACAGTGAGTGCTAATGAAAACAGAGTCAACCCAGCTTTGTTATAATTATTCTAAATTCACATTTCACTATTTTTAAAGCTACAGTGTTATCTCCATATAAAAACTTTCATAACATGTCAGTCTGATTTTTAGATGTAGCTTAAAAAAATACTACATCCAGAACAAATAGAAAAAGATAAGTCCACCTAGAGTTGGGTTGCACTGAGATGGAAAAATTTTAGATTTCAAAGTTTCTGGATTATAAATTCATGCTGCTGGAAGAGTTAAGACAATTTCTTAGCTGCAGACCACCGTCCAGGTCTTATGAAAGCCACTGAGAACCAGTGGATATTTTGCATCTTGAAAACCTTACACTTCTAAGAATAGATCTTGTAAAATTCTGGAGTTTCTTAGTCCTTGATTTTATTAAATTGAAGAGAAAGAGAAGTACTTTCTTGGCTACACAGAGAACAGTAGGCCAGAGTATTTGCATCAGCTTTACATTGTCATATTCATTTCTAGTTTTCATGCATCACTGGTGAAATATAGTCAAAATTCTCAAAATCTGGATAGAAATCTCAGACTGAAAAAGTGCTGAATTAATGATAATGCTCATGGATTGTAGTGAGTTACAAGCTTTGGAGGTTATGCAAGAGAAACATGACATAACTCATTATGGCTTCTGTTACTAATAACTTATGAGACACTCACATGTATGAGATAAACCCCATAAGTTACTGTTGTCTGTATCATCTCTCCATTATAACTAGAGACATATGAAATAACTGAAATTCAGCCCATACCCCTAAGGTTCCATCATAAAACTGAATAGATCAGCACATCTATTGATTCTGTTACTTTTTAAAGAACAATTTTCATTTGTCATTCTTGCTTTCCTTTAACTTCTGTACTTTTTTTAACATTTTTATTCTTATTCTTTGTTTATTTGCCTTATTTATTTTGTAGTCATCGTAAACAAGCATTAAGACAAACTTCCACCAGTCTTTATAGTGACCATATTAATCAGAATCTTGGACATTCTATTTCCATCAACAAAATTTATTAATTCACTCCAAAGGCAAAGAAACAAAAACAGATTAAGAAGTCTACTCACATAGAGTGAGACTGAGCTTTTAAACTTAGTCCTGTGCTAGGAGGAGTCCAGGGACAGACAGTCACAATTGTTTTTTTGCTTTCCCTTTGCTGTAGGGGAAAGTAATTTTACTGCTGCTTTTTATAATACATGGCTTATCTTCCCCCTTGTGAATTGCCCTATTTGGCATATTATAGAAGGCAGAATTAAGGTTCCGTATATGCCTTATGCATGTCCTTTCAATACCCTCTAGAATTACTCACCCCAGGGGAAAATATAACATTTGCCACTCCTTGTTCTTCTCTGTGTTTTAAAGTTCATTATACTGGCACTGAAGGACAGAGGGTATATGGTTCTTCATTCATTTCTGTAGTTTCAGTTAAGGTCAGTCACAGTTTTAGCTGTAACATACAATTACAAGATAGAAAACAAATCATTACAATGTAATTCAGGATGTTTTCACAACACACTAAAAGATAAAGATCCTGATATAAATTCATAATAGATGAACACTATTTGGAGGCAAAGATCAGAGGTATAAATAATGTTGAAATAAAATACTGTGAGGTAACCTCATGACAATTTTCAGCTACAGCACTGGAAGGGCTTTATAGGAGATGCTTTGTCAAGATAGATAAGAACACAACTAGATGTATGTCTACAGCAGTCTGGTTTATGAAAGAAAAAAAAAACAGTTCTTCTACTAAAGAATAATTGGGATGTAAAAAACTCTCAGCCCTAAGCATTCCTCTGAGCAGGTAATAGTGAGAAAGATACTTCACAGTGGGCTTCAGAGGGCTGCAGAGGTTCACACTAGCTAAGAATCTGTCCATGTACCTCTGAGAGAAAAGACACAGAAAATGGAAATACAATGCCTCCCTTTTCTCTGCATCTGTGTAAGACTTAAGCATAATGTGTCCAAACATTCAGTTGGAAACATTTTCAGGGTGGAGACATACGCATCAAGTGGGAGGAAGACAGATTTGCTGAACATTTCAGTCTCTGTATGTGAGCTTTTTGTTTCAATGATTGGTTGTCAGTCTGGGTCATTGCTGATAAAGATCCCACTAGAAGGGAGAAAAGATTCACCCTAGATTAGACAGTGTCTATGTCATTATGAATTCTGCTCTCAGATTCATGCAGGTGGCATGAAAGTTTATAGGCAGCACACACCGGTGCCTAAACAAAGGATCATTTTTGTTTGGCATCTTACCAGACTTTCTAAAGTAATGTTATGTCAATGTACAATATATAGAGCACATTTTGGGGAAATGTTTACAATTTTCAACAGATACTGAAATGGGTAGTCTAATTGAATCTGTGGTGCCTGCAAAATATCAGTTTAAATACCATAAAACATTACTGCTGACTTATCTAGAACAGGCTTGCTCTGTTTTTTACAGATTCATAATAAGCAGTGATATCAACGTAGTATAACATGATATATATTTTAATACATACATAAAATTTTCCACTGAGAGTTTTTTGCTCAAATAAGTCTTAAGAAGCAATGGTCTTGTTAGGCAAGTGACCTGTTGGTCGTTCATCAGTATCTCACTTTCTGTTATCCAAAAAAATGCAACAGTAATAAACCCTTGGAGGCTACAAAAGTTTAGATTCCCATCAATGTCATCATTGTCTTTGTCACACTTATATTCAGATTTGCCTGTCACATCTTGTTCTGGTTTTGACTGTAAAGCCCAGATCCATAAAGGTACTGGCTATGTATTTTGCGTTCCAGGTGTGACTGGGTAAAATATCTAAACAATGTTAGAACTATGACAGGATGTGCAGATCAAGACTCAGGTTTCTGATCATCTTACCATGAATGCCCTCCTCACTATGCTAGAAAGCTTGCTTGCTCTAACACCTTGTCTTTGGTAGAGTGTATATTGACATCTTAGCAACATAGCTGGTGAAAGTAAAGCAGAGAATATTCCCTGCATTTAATTCAACTAACCTCTGCTTCTAGCCTGATAGTCAACATACCACCTTTGGACATGTCCGAACTCCACTTAAATCCACACTGATTAGAAAAAGAACTGAACTTGTTTGTCACTTTTTGTTGAGTGTTTTTAACACTGCTGCAATGCTTAAAGCTGCAGTATATAATTTATGTGGTGTGAATTTCTCTAATATACCTTCTGACATCTACAGGAGACACATCTGCCTCTAAGTTAGTCTAAACTATTTTTATAGACAGACAATAGAAACAGGCACTTCTTAGGTCAATTCAACTGACACATTTTAAATGTTTACTTTGGTTCGAGATAAATCACTGCTTAGTAGTGTATGCACTGACTACAAGAAGAAGACTTAACGTAAATGGTTGAGATGTCGGTGCCTAGAGGTTAAACTCCCACCTTTGGTTGGATAAAACCTACCTCAACAGATCTTGGAAGAGATGAGCCAGTGCCCATTTTCAGAAGGTTGACTGCCAAAGTTTTCAGTTTCAGTCCCAGTCTTAGACTAATAAAAAAATTGAGTTGCCTCTTTTTTTTGGTCTTATTTTAGGAGCTTTTTTATTAGCTTTCAGGCACTCAGGAAGAAGGATTCCCTCATTTCTATCCATGGCATCCAGTTTAAAAGCCTCTATTTTTTTTTTTTAATTGGAATATTTGGGCAGTTCTTAAAGAGCTAATAGTAATGATGAGCACTACTCACTCATTGACTATAAAAGGAAACAGGTTGTGATGCCAGCATCTGCATTGCCAATGACCATATTTGGTCAGAAGAACTACATTGCAGAAGTTTTTTTAAAATAACATAATGGATCATTTCCAATACTCAGATGCATACTTAAACTGCCTAGAGCAAAAATGGTTCAATATTCTAGTAATTAATAGATGTTTCCACTTTTGCAGACTGCATTTTTGTTTTGATTTGTCTTTGTTTTCCTAGTGTATCAACTTGTGCTTCTCTTTTGTTTGGCCAACTCTTTCCATGCATTTTACTCATTCTATGTGGTAGTGAAAGGAAAGTAAAACCAAAACTATTCAGTTTACAAGGAATGAGCTATATGAGCTCATCTCTAGTAATTTCTTTTTGGCCTGAACTGGTCCTATGTAGTTGCACATACTAGCGACATTCTATTCAGACTTCTTTTAAATTTCAGGTGCCTCACTCTAATTTTGATGTTGGATTTATGTGAACATTAACTCATGTTTCCTTTCTCACTCACCATAAAAGATAAATGCATGAACATGTAGAATAAAGTACTAATACCTGCAAATAAATCCATGTTTTCAAATCTCTTGGCCACCTACAGATTTATGGTGCAGTTCTTCTTGTAATCTGAAGGTTTTACTTGATCTAGTAAAATAGTGGATGATCGTGAGTCCAATATTATTTTAAATTCTTTGAAATCTAAAATAATAGACAACTTCTCTTATGTCTCTTCCCATTAAAGCACTCATCATCACAGGCAACAGGGCTTATGTCTTCAAAAATATGTTGACACTTAAATGTAATGACAGGTTGTAACATGATTCAGGAAGATGTTTAAGCAGGTTGGGCACTCAAAAACTACCATTTTGAGTAGCAGTTAGGCAACTATTCTGTTTCAGTGTTCTTATAAATGTCCCCTATTCACATTTCAAAACCCAGTCTAGAGCTTATAGAGGGACCTCATAGAAACATTTTAAAATGCAAAAGATAATGTTGAAAACCTGTTTTACTTTGAGAAGAAAAAGTCCTGATGCATGGGCAAAAACTAAAAAAACAAGTTCAAGGCAATAATCCTAGAATAATGAAATATTTAAAACAAGATTTTGAAAAAACTTGACTAAAATTATTACTCAAGTAATACAGTTAATATAAAATGTAGTAAAATAATTTTGTGAAATAAATTTATAATTTTAAAAGTTTACATAAAATAATTTTAAAAGTTTACATAAAAGTTTATGTAAACAATCTTATCAGAAAAAAAGAATCCTGAATCTTTTTATAGCCTTCAAGTTAGAAGTAAAAGTTACTAACAGGTGATCAATTAAGTGAGACTTTCAGATATTTTGTTGACAGGAAGTAAGATTTTTCTTTTACTTGTAGGTAGAAACCTCAACATGAGTAGGAGTTCATTGTCACAGTAGTATCTCTTTGAAGCATAGCCCTTCTTTTTTTATCTAAAGCTCACTAACTAAATGCCATTATAACCTTATTGCAAATATTGCAAGTGAATAAATTTATTTTTAAACATCACTTCTGGAATGACTAGATGCAACATTTAACCTGCAATTATCTGAAAAGTGTGATCTTGTCAGTACTTGTTCTGGAAGTGAAAAAAAGGGGTTTTTTCTAAGTAAGTTTGTTGTCTATGATATTTCCTTTTATCCTTTATCCTTTTATTTCTTTTTTTTTTCTTTATTTTTTTCCCTATACCAAGGAAGTGTTTAGAATTTGACTGTAAGTCAACCTTTTACTGCTTTTTTAAACAAAAAAGAATGAATTTGGTATGACTTTCAATCTAAACTTTTTTCTTCTTTCCATATTGCAGAAAACGTGGGATGAAGATTTGCCTGTAAATGTTGATCCTCAAGAACACATAAGTTTATGCTCAAACATTTTACAAATGTTGTTATTAAGTTTTAAAGATATTTCTGACATGAGTATAAATCAAGCCACTTAAACACTATTGAGTGTGAGAAATGATGAGCACCCTCTACTCTGCCCTCATGAGAACCCACTTGGGGTACTGTGTCCAGTTCTGGGGCCCCCAGTATAAGATGGACATAGGCCTGCTCAAACTGGTCCAGAGGAGGGCCAGGAAAAGGATCAAGGGGCTGGAGCACCTCCCTTATGAGGACAGGCTGAGAGAGTTGGGGTTGTTCAGCCTGGAGAAGAGAAGGCTCCGAGGAGAACTTATAGCGGCTTTACAGTACTTAAAGGAGGCCTACAGGAAAGATGGGGAGGGATTCTTTATCAGGGAGTGTAGTGATAGGACAAGGGATAATGCCTTTAAACTGAAAGAGGGTAGATTTAGATTAGATATAAAGAAGAAATTCTTTACTGTGAGGGTGGTGAGGCACTGGAACAGGTTGCACAGAGAAGTTGTGGATGGCCAGTCCCTGGCCAGGTTGGATGGGGCTTTGAGCAAACTGACCTAGTAGAAGGTGTCCCTGCCCATGGCAGGGGCGTTGGAACTAGATGATCTTTAAAGTTCCTTCCAACCCAAACCATTCTACAATTCTATGATCACATATCTTACCACTTAGAACTGCATTAAATTGCACCCAACAGTATTATGTTCTGATTTGATGTTCAAACAGAGGCCATGTTACTCACCATTGGCCCATATGTGAAGTTGCACAGAAGGAATAGCCTTTGTACCTCTTTGTAATCTTATCATTCTCCCTATGTATCTGTGCTAAGGTCAAGTAACAGAAGCAGAAATTAAATATTGGTAGATTCAAGCCAATTTCAGTGGAGGCAGATGCTCACAAGCATCTACACACTGCTTCGACCATACATTCCTGTCTGCTGCACTATCTACAAGTAACTTCAGGAAGTGATTGGCAGTCATGGTGCCTTGTTCTAAACAAAGTGATTGTTTAAAAATATGAATAAATAAATTCTATCTCTTCAGAATTGAGGCGACTCTTTTCAAAGTGTATATGAGCAAATAGTGTAAGACTCTATATTATTAATGTGCAAGATTTCCATCAAGATTTGTGAGGAAATCTTAATGCTGTATATTGCCTCAGGAGAACCTATTTAGGTTTATGATGGAGATTTTTGAAATACTTGAGTCTCACTGGTGCTCAGTTCTGTCCAACTTACAAGGACTTTATACATCTTGGTGTTCTAAGACAGCACCTCAAAGGAGATTAGCTTCTTTTTTACATTCTTTGGTATCAAATATGATAGCTCCCAGTAGTAGTTAGGAAGCATGTTAGAGTAAAACACTTTATTAGAGACTCCTTGTCCATACAGAAGTGACAAAAAAGAGAGAGGAAAATGGAGAAATAGCGAGATAAAAAAGTCAAAGGACAATTGTCTAAAGTATGTGTTTTGATTTTAAGAGGATTTTAAAACAGAGAAATTAATAGGTATAAATGTTAATTTGCCTTAGTAAACTTTTTATAGGATATCTATTTCAGCATGAATCTCTCAGAAACAACTTCATAGTTCATTATTCCTATAAATTCTATATCAATCTGTTGAAATAAATTGTTTGTTGACAAATGTCATTGTTTTAACAGTGTTACACGATTATCTGAGCAAAACAAGGTAAGGATACAAAGATACAAATTGTTTTCTTATGACATAAGAGTTACACAATCTTAGCACTGCCAGTTGAATTGGAAAAATCATGTACTCTTAGTTGCGTTTATGTTCTGTCAATATAAGATACGATTCAGTGATACCTGCCACCATTTACACACTTTCATCATATGCAGATAGCTTGCTAGTAAAAGTTTAGTTCCATATTTGATGAATACTGATTCCTTATAATTTCTTCGATAAGCAATATTCCTTATAATTAAAATGTGTCATCCTAACAGCACTGTTGATACCCCTCTTACTAAGAATTTTTCTACTGTGATCATTGTTGGCTTTTTCTGTAATGAAGTGTTCAGAGAACATGTATGTCCGTTCTGTGCATTTCAACCTTCTGAGGTAGTGCACAGATTTTGACTTGCTGTCATCCATGTAGATTGGGTGACGACATCAGATCAGATGACACTATGTTACTTTATTTCTCTTGCAGAAAAAAAATGCACAGTCATGGGGATTTCTGTACATTTAATTACCTATTTCCTCAAAATTTGGTATCTAGTATTAAAAACAAAATAAAAGACACTTTTATTTGGTTTTCTGAAATTGGTCATTTTTCTCTTATGAACATGATCATATTTTCTCTCTCAAGTTGTGGTTCAACACAACAGCTACAGATTCAGATATGAGTTTTGGCACCATCTAACAGGCTTCGCTATACAAAAAAATTCAGACTTTCCTTCATCCCCTATTCATGCAGTTACTTTTCTCCTTCTTCCATGATTAAGCTTTAACCCCATATTACTTCTATAGAGATACAACTTATTTTTATCCTCCATCCACACACCGACAAAAGTGTTATATTTAGGCTCTTGTTACTGCTGCTACTGGTGATGGTAGGATTAGAGAATAAGAAGGGATGGAGTCTTAGGAGCAGCAGAAGCTGTATAGAAGTGTGTCAGGTTGTAAGAGTGGAGAAATGGTGTGACTGTTCAGCCTGCTTGCATTAACTGAAAAACTTTTCATTGTCTTAAAAAAAAAAAAATTCAGCCACATGGGAACTTATGATGCATTTAGCTTTTCTTTGGATATTGCCACTGTAACTGGTGTTTATTCCATGCAAACAAATATGCCACCAATCTTTTGTGTATCATTAATAGGTTTAACATGTTTGGCTCTTCTGAACTTTCGTTCCAACTTTTCTATCAAAAAGTACTTTATAATTTACTCTCCTTACCTGGTTTTTAATCATCCATTAGGAACTGTGACATGTCCTTCATACTGATTGTGTTTATGAGGTGTGCTTGAAAAGTTTTTCCAATTTTCAGTGCATTTCTCTTTATCTTATTTCTAAAGTGGATGTTTTTGGCATGTGTAAGCAGTTTTCCACATTTTCCCTTTATGTCTAAGGAGATAATCTATCTGTTACTCTTCTACTCTTTCTCCCTTGTTTTCTAGGTACTTAAACCCCTGTTTGTACTTTAAGTATAAACTCCCAAAGCTGTTGAGGTGATACCCTTTTCATTCTTTGTGGCGTTTTTTCTTTGTCTGGAATTCCCTACAATTTTGAGGGAGGAAATAAACATAATTGTTTCAGTTTAATCTGTGAAAATTGTTTCTCACTTCTTACCTCTTCATACTTTAAACTTTATTGGATATATCTATATTACCTCTCACTACACAGGCCCTTACGTAACAATGAGAAACAAGATGGAAATACATATTTAAACATGCTATCAGAGAGCTGATGTGCTCCATCTAATCTCTTCAAGCTTTGAATCTTTTAATATAAATCAAAACCTGTTTCAACTTGTCTTCTTTTAATAGTTACCCAAAAACCAGTTCTGTCCTGCCTTATCCAGAGATATATAATATCAACATTAAACTTACTTTTCTTGCTTTATTTTTAGGCCAAAATAAATGATAGTCAGTCTTCACAAGAGAAGAATTCATAAAATTAGTATAACATAAAAAGGCTACATTCTATTGAAATTGTCTAAAAACACATTTGCAAATTTATTTCCTTCCTTATGAATTTCTGAAAACAGCTAAATCCCTTACTACGAGATAAAAACTACCTAAACCAAAGTTTAGATTCCCTGAACCCATTTTTGTCCCTGAGATTCACTCCTTCCACTTTTCTCAGGTTTTTTTTTAATATAGCATTATAAATAAAGCAAGCAGCAAATCAGTGGGAACTATGAGGCAGTCTGAACAGAAACTAATCCGATGATGTCCAACAAACTGTAGATCATGCCTACTGAGCCATAAATGTTGAAAGCAAATGTAAACAAAAATTGGGAGAAGACACTAAACAATTTGTAGATGATAAAGTACCTAAACCTAATGGCAGCTACAGCATGTGCCTGAATATAGCCTAATTATATTAAGAATGGTTTTGAAATGCTGCTTTTCATCATGTTTCTTCCATTCTTCAGAGTCTGTAGTGATGACCAACATCAGCTACTATTAAAGAGTCTTCATGCATGTAAAATAATATGATTTCACAATGATTACATATTCACTCTACAGCTGGCTGAGTTTTTACATCTCCATTTGTCATTGACTATTGTGTCCAATTAAATGATTAGCTTTTAAAAACTGCTGCACATTATGAGAGTGAACTTGTGTTCCATTGCACTGAGTGATGCAGAAACAAACTCATTACAGCATGTAATTCACCCATATTAAATAACAAACAGATGGCTGCTGTAAATGAGAGCTGCTTTTTCTCTTCAAAAGTGCCAGGAAAAAGGTGTTTTTATTTATCTTTGTTTCCAGCTTCTTTCTGTTTTCTTGACAAGTGGGCAGCTGGTTGCTGAGGTTTTCAATTGGTGCAGAAGAATGAAAAGCCTGTTTCCATTAATTTCCCCATAAAATAAGTCTTTGAATCATTCCTGTTATAAATGCATGTGCAGTAGCAAGCTGCTGCTTGATTAATTCACTTATTATGAAGATTTCATCTTTTATAAGAGGGCCTGCAGGTAATTTATCTTGTTTAGTAAGATTAGAAAAATGTAATTATCTTGATACCTTTGGACCCCTCTCATTTTAATTGTGTTCCCATAAATTTCAAACATAAAGATGGGAATTTTTTTTGCACAAATGTTCCAACATGTGGTATAAAAATGTGTTGTAAGATCTGCATAAAAACTTATCAAGTAAAATGCATTCAGATTATACTATTAAAGGAATGCATACAAATAAAACCAGTATACAGTTGTGGAAGCATATACAAATAACTGCATTTCTGGTTCCCTGGTCACAGGATTTTAACAGCTGGAGTTGGATGAAGAATGCTGGGATTTATATTCTTTTTTTTTTTCCTTTTTTTTAATCAATAATGCATTTCACCAGGGAAATACAAAATCTGCTTCATTTTCACTAATCAAGTTAAAATCATGTTTGTCTTCATATATACCACCAACAGTAAAGAAAAAAAAAAAAATGAATGAGCTTAGATGTGTACGTAACAGCTTCTCCTCTGAACATCTCCAGCATCCTTAGATCTTTCCTCCCTCCTCTCTTCCCTTCTCTTTGAGTGCAAATTTGAAACAAATCAAGATCCAGAATCCTTTCTCTTCAATATATTTTCTTCTCAAGCCAACAGTTGAGGGATTTTTTGTTTAGTTTTATTTTATTTATTTATTTGCTTATTTATTGTGGCTTTTTTCACTAATCTATTTAATTTCAGTTCATCTGGTTCCAGAAAGATTATTTTCCTTATTTTCCTTTATTTGGTTTCTAAGAATCTCTTGATTCTTTTCCCCAAAAAACTTGACTAACTTATATCCAAAAAATTCAACTAGCAACTTTACATGTGTTTCTTTTTCATACTAATTTTAATTCAGAGTGGTTGTGATGGTCAGTTTCCATAAAACAGTGTGATAAGAACATGGTAAATATGCAACTGCAACAAGTATATTCATGGGTCATTTAGCTCAGAGTCATGTCTCTGACTTTATCCAAGAGCAAAGGTTGAAAGAAGAACATAAGAAGATGGCAAACGTATAGTGTTACATTTGAGTATATTTTTTCAACTTTCATCCTTTGCACCTGAAGGATATAGAAATTTAGAACTCAATGTATTTTCCAGAAATTCTTAGGTAATAGCTCTATTGTTACCATAAACTGCAAACAAATCTATTAAAATTTCTTGACTGTCATAAGCCTTTTAACATTAAAATTAGGAAAAAAATATCTTCCCAATGTGTTTAAAGTATTTTCAGGATTCTGCATCCATATCTTCTCAGCTTTTGAGGGTTTCTAAACCAGTCATTTGAATGTTAGTGAACTGAACATTGCAAGAGGCAGTACTGGCACCATATATAGCAATGTGTAAGGAAAGAAGTTCTGCAAAGTGAAAGTTCAGGCAGTAAAGAGACTCATAAGAATATGCAAACTGTACAAGGTTGAAGCCATGAAACTGAGAAATGTGTACAGATGGTTGAAACATTTCAAGTCAGGTGAGACTAGCAATTGTGACAAACCATGATCTGGGAGACCTGTGTCAGCAACAACACACATGAATGCTGAAAAGGCTGATCAGCTCATTAGGGAAGATTGACGAATAACCCTCAATGACCTTGCTACTGCTGTAAATTGCAGTTCTGCATCAGCACACTGAATCCTGCAGTGGTCTTCTCTAAAATTTGTTCATGCCAGGTCCTATGAAAACTCATCCTGGGACAGCCATAAATTTGTGACATTTTTCTTCAAATCCCAATTTAATTAAAGGCTAAATTTAAAGATGTATACTTAATTCTAACAGAATTTACCAGTGCCTTGACCTTTCTCAATAATCATATATGTTGATATATTTTATATTGCTTACGAGAAATATATAACCATTGGGTTCTAATTGCCAAGAAGTCTGATTAATGCAGGGTTGTAATTTTTTTAAAAAATTATATTTCATGCTGCCAAAATCAGCTGTATTCTGTAAAGAAGGTATAAGCCCACTGTGAGTGCACAGAGGTTCTCAGTCTAATGGAGGAATTAGTTAAAAGCTGTTATATTTCTTCAAATATTTTCCAGGTAAATTGCCAACTGCACGTGTGTGCTCTATGTGTTTTATCAAAACATAATCCAAACTGCTGTTGATTCTAGAAGCTTAGAAAGTACATTTTGTCTGTCTGATGTGTATTTAATGTAATACCTGCTTTCTGATAGTGTGTGGTTATGGTACTTTCTAACTGACAATTAAAGAATGGATTAAGGTTTGCTTACAATTAAAAGTTAGTAAGTATTCTTTCTTATCTCTGGAGTTAGAGAATAAAGGCTGGTTGATGCAATTATTTAATAGTGGACAGATAAAAAGTCTGGTGTGTAGGGTAAAAAAGGTACTAGAACAAAGCAGAGCATTTTGTACTAGCAAAAATTGGCATGCAATTGCTCCTTAAAATTAAAAGCATCCTGCTGGAGCACAGCAAGATGATGAAGTCCCAATCTTCCACAACATGTAGTCTGTGCTTCATGGTAAATCTCATCCTAACACCAAAAAATTTACAGTCTAGTCTCTCTGGAGACCCTAAACATTGATGTATTAAATCACCTGGAGATGAGGAGGGCCAGAGGATTCCAAGTAGTATCTACCTCTATCTTGCATTCCTTGCAATCCAGGGTGTAATCAGCATTTAGCATCAGCTCATGGCATAGCTTTCATTTTAATTATTTCATTTGGAAAGCCTAAACACAGATTAGACTTCCCAGTAATAATGAGTAGCATAGTTTGGATAGCTAAACAAGCATACATTATAATACTGGCTGGAAAAAAAGAAAGATAAATGAATGGAATATTATAAGAATGTGTGACTACAAATATTCTGTCCTAATCTGAATGATGAGGACTGAACGTAGACATTTCTAGTATTGCCTGAAGTTAAACCTGAAAACTTGAATATGTTTAGGGTTTAGGCCTCTATTTCATACGTTCAGACCATAGTCCAAACTCATTTCCACTTTCTGAAAATGTTTCCATTTGTGTGACATTTATATGATTTAGATCTGTAATACTTCAATAGATTGTGTAAGATATGTGGAAAGTCAGCATTTCATAACTGAGAAGCTACTTTAGAAATTTGTCTGTAATCACTAATAGTATGAAAACTCTTCTCAAACTTTGTCTACAAAATGTTGCTTCAGTAATTCATTAACTTGTTTTAATGAAACAACATCTCTTTGTTATTTGTGAAGAAACTAATCTCCTTTTCAAAAAGTTTGCATAATGTATCAAGAAAGAAGTGACTGCAGAATCTGCTGCTCAGTCTTCTGAGGTTTCCACATAGGCCGGGTAAACTTGTATCTAACACTACTGAGAAAACTATATACACACAAAATTGCCTGCTCAAGCATTTAATACAGACTAAGAACAAAATATGTTTAGGTTGCAACTTGCAGTCCTGTTTAGCAGCCACTGAAACCTTAAGTTTAACCAAAGAAAATTAACACTTATCCTCAGCTCTCAGTTGTCATCTATCTTTATCCAACACAGAGATGTTGTTTCAAATGTGGAGATTACCCAAAGCATACTATAATCACCCTTCATAGAGTCTGTTAGCAATAACCAGTGCATTGTAACATGTTATTACATAGATCTCATATATATACATTTATTTCACATATGCCTATGTATACAACTCACATATATATGTGTGTGCATGTCTGTGTAAACACTCCATAGATCAATGACAAGATCCTTTAAGAATGGGTATTTAGTTTACAATTAATTTGATTTAAAATAAGGAAGGGGAAAAAAACCCTAAACCATAAGACTGGAAATAATTTCATGACAAAGCACAGTACTAATTACCAGTTGTTTCCTCACCTTTCTTCCAGCTCAGAAAGCTGAAAGTTCCTGTAATGAGTATAGGGAAATAACAGAATTCTGTATCTAGCTGCTTGGGGATTTTATATGGCAGTTTCCATATACTGTAGTGTTTGTATATGTTCACAGTTGCCTTGTCTATGTTATGTCTATAAGAAGAACCTACTATTGACTCATCAGTGGTGACTCAGAACACTTGGACAGAGTTCCAGATGTAAAGATGACAGGAAATCCCGCTTGCAGAATGTGGTTGGCAGTGGAGATGCCTAATTCACCTAAATTCACCTCAGAGCTTTCAGATAGCTGTAAATATTTGTCAGGAGAAAAATTGGGGTCCGGATATTTATAGTACTGAAATCCTCTAAAACCAAAACACAATATACGAGTCTTCACTCAGTTACCTAAAAATGTCTGTATAGTGCCATTTATAAATATGTCAGGAGCTAGCAGATATAACATCTAGGGGTGATCCATACAAACCTCTGAGTGGCAGCTAGAGACAGGCAGTATCCTATAGAACAAGATCATCATTTTAGGGAATTCAATCAGCTCTAGAGTGTAGGCAACTAGACCGAGTTATGTACATTTATTTGTTTATATATGAGATAGGTATCTAAGCTTCCACTTCAGGTGATGAGAACTATGGATCAATTCAGTTCATTAAAAATACCATCTAGTGCCTGTGGAGATGCTATAATACATCCTTCATAGGATCCTCTCAGAAAGGAACACATCTCTCACAGCTCTTGTGTCCTATGTGTCAGCCCTGCATACACACCTCATCCGAGCTCAGGCCATCTCTCATAGCATCAGGTACCTCTGCTTAGGCAGCTGAAACCCACCCTCCATGTCTACAGAGCAAGTTTCGATAAGTGAATTAGATGTCTAAACTCCCATTGCAACTTAGTAGTGATCAGTTTGTTTGCCTTTAGACACTAAAAAGTGTCCTGCCTCCAGCTACCACTCAGAGAGGGGTATGAATCACTCCTAGTTGTTTTGTCATATCTGCCAGTCCCTTACTAGTATGTTTGATGGCCTAGATCATCTCAAATTATATTAGACACTAAGTCTGTGCATCTGAATGAAGTTCTTCAATTTATAAATTGTAAGAATGTGAGTTATTCTTATACACTATATCCATTGCTGCAAGACTGTAATCCAGAATCTCAATTTATTTAAATGATTGTTAGAATTACTTTGAATATACCCTTTCAGTAACATGTATGAGACAAGGAAATGACATTCTGTACTACAAGACACAAATAATATTATACCTGTAAAGTAATTTAGATTTGTGCTCTCTGCAAAGTGTGACAGAATCGTCATAAAAAATAGTGGTTGTTGAAACTGGGCAGTTGTGCATCAGTAAACATTTGTGGTATTGACTAGACCAATATGTGTTTACATGGAGTAATGAAAATGAGGAGGAGTGCAAATATTGTGAATTAACATAGCACAAACTCTGCCACGGAATTTGATCCTACCGTACCACAGAATATATAGAAGATCTCGTTTTTACAGACTTCTAAAAACAGGAGCTGGAACAAGATGAAGAGGTCAATATTTTAAGAAAGAAAAAAAATTTTTACACTGGCATTCAAACCCTCAAACCTTGCCACTATTTAGAATGGTGCCTACCTTCTATTCTGTGAAGACTTTTTTTTTTTTTAAATCTTAAACCACCTGTATTTTAAAGTGGATCTTAGCATAACTTTTTATTAAAAGAGTTAATTATATTTTATTATCCATTGCAACTTTTCTCTGACAAAATGAAATATTGTGAACTCACCTAGGATCTATTTTGGGCAGAGATCATTTAACAAGACCATTAAAGTTGTCTTCAAAATTTTAGAAGCTCACTCAGGCATAAACCTCAGTTCTGAATGAATTAATTTATTTTTTTTAAAGCATATTATCCAGGTAATAAGAAAATCATAAGTTTATAATATATAGGTATAAAAAGTATTATTATAATTTTTTTAAGACTGCTTAAAATGACAGAGATATTAAATATTGAATTCCATTTTAGAAGATCGTTTTCACAACTTTATTATTAGAATTAGAATGAAAAATAGAAGAAAAAAAGAGGAATTAAAACCATGTAATGCTATTAGAATTTTAATAAAATAGCAGACACTTGTTTTCTTACACTAAAGTATTTTTAAGCTCACACTGATTTTACACCGAGAACTAGTTTAATTAAGTTTAGATTAGAGTTTTGTGTTTGACAAGCATTATGCCAGGTTCTGCCAGGTTCACAGCTTTCCTTTTTCTATATCTTACCAATGTCACTTTCTTTAAACATGATATGACTGTGCGGTAGGAATGAAAACAAACTTTCCAGCGGACAGGCCCAATCCTGTGGCCACATTTGTACATCCAGGTCCCCTGCTCCCTTGGAACTCTGCTAGGGTGAGTGCAGCTCACACAAAGCTGCAAAGTAATGGCCTAAGTTTTCTCTCATGATATTTTTGAACATTCTGTTTTCTCCCTCCACCCACCCCCAACACTTTTATGTTTCTGCTTGATGAATTTGTTTATTTTTAGCAGCTTAAAGACACACTAACTTTTTTCTTTTTTTAAGTGACTAGTAGCAGATTGCAATTTTTGGTTGAAAAAGAGTTCAGCTTTCAAATATGACTTTTCTTTAAGGGACCAGCTGTAGGGTCAAGAATCAAGACACTGGTTAATAATTTTTGCAAATTAAGGACATCAAATTTTCCCCAGTAGAGATGGTGTCCATTCCTCTAAAACTCCATATAAAACACTCTTTCCTATCCAATCAGCCAAGACTCTATGTGTAGAATGCCTGCTAGAATCAAATCTTGCCTGTTGCTTACTGTTACAAGAAGATAAAACACATACTTCATAACAAGACAAATTTTATAAGTTTGATTTTAAATTATACAGACCAATTTCTATTTGGCTTACTAGAATGTACACTCCTGATAATTCTCATCTGCAGTGAGGATGCAAGTATGAAAAGGAATGGATGCATTTGTCTTATTGTATCAATTTCACATGATCTGCATGTGAAAAATAATGATTTAAATTATGTCATTACTGATTCCAAGCAAAACATGGAAGAATAGAGGCCTAGAAAAGGGAATAGTTTCTAATGTGTACAGTGCTCTATCTTGCCGCAGTTTGTCATACCATAGTACTGCTCTTGTCCTACTGAACAGTGCAATACAGCAAGGCATTAACTTTTAACTTAACACTTTACTACTATCTGGGGATATACTTAACCTTTATTAAATTTCATAGGGATGATTTTATTCACTAACTATTTACTCCTCCCTAGGGCTGACCACAACAACTAGATACCCTTAAAGGCACAAATCCAATCTACACTAGTGTTTCAATATGTTGAATGTGATATCTAATGCATTTCTTAACATAACTCCCGTAAATCCATTAATGATGTTAGGATTTTTGGATATCTTTCTTAAAAACCTAGCTGATATTTTTGGGGATTAGGAGACAACTGTATGTTTCTAAGAATTGAACAAAGTTTCAAAAATTGCATAAAAAAATGTAGAGGAGTTGACCCAAGCAAATCTGAAAGCCTGTAAAAGATGAAATTCCAAAGGGGGTCATTGCTTCATGTAAACAATATTTTTCTTGTGTCCAGGAATGAACTAAAGAGAATGACTGCTGCTTAGAACACTTGCAAAAAGAGTGTGAACTCAAAAAATTTATTTTCAGTTACACTTATTTGTTTCTAAAATCACTTCTAGCAAATACTAGTGTAGTGCCTAAATTAACCTTTACAACGTATTAGCATTCTCAGATTAACTGGTAGTGAACTCTATGGGAGACAATTCTTAATGAATAATCAAAAATAGAAAAAGGTGAAAGCAGTCAGAAGAAATCTAATGAAAGAGAAGCCTTAATACTCTTTAACTATGAATTAGGCATGCAGGAAGCCTGCAAGCACTATTATATTTCACTATTAATTCACATGTACTTTAATTAAAGACAGAGCTGTATTGTTGTGGCTTGGTTTTTTTGTTTTTATTTACAACTTTTCTATTTGGAACTTTTTTAGCTAAACATTACTTTTCTTCCATTTATAATCCCATAACTATTTATGGGAAATGTCTTTAGATATGCCTAGCAGACTCATATCTCATGACATTGAGTACTGGGGTTTGTGTTTGTTGTTTTATTTTTTTGCGGGGGTGGGGTGGGGTGGGGTGGATATTACTGCCTTTATATTACACTGTAGAAGTGCATAAAATATCTTAACTATGAATACTTGTCTCAATAATATGCATGATATTTAGCTACAGCTTCATTTCTGAATCACATGTATGGCACTGCAGAATGAATACTAAACATTTGTTGTTCACCACTTCCTTTGCATATGCTGCATCACAATGATGCAAAACTACTTCAGTTTTCCCCTCCCCATATTAAAAAATTAATCAAATGTTTGAAGATCAATAACGTATCGTCTGCTTGCACTTCAACTTCACTAACACTATAGACCATACCCATTATGGTCTTTCAGGTCAATAATTCCTGAACTAAGAGGGTTTAATAGGATTTATGACCCTCTTTTCAACTGCATGTAGCACAAGCAGTACTAATTATATTTTCATTAACCTCTGTAGCTAGCTCATGTTCTAATAATTTAGCCCTGTTATGGATTAATCCAATGTTTTACATGTTCAATAAAGTGAACACACAAACAAAAGCTATACAAATAAATCCTCATGGCCCAATCATGGCTGGTCTATAATAAAGAAATACTTGCAAAAGAGCCACTGCTTCTGGAATCTCCCAAGGTCTGGCCCATGCATCAGTCAGCTATATCTTGGCTCTCTGAGTGACTTATTCCCTAGTCAAAGAGTCATTGTAGGGCCTAAACGTTAGATAAATCCAATTTAAGTGCCTAAACTACAATGCTAAATGAGTCCTGTGCAAGTTGCCTCATAATGGTGAAGTCTGCATTTGCACTTCAGGAGATGTTAATGTCACAATTTCAAGAATTGGTAGTAAGCACATCTCCTAAATACATTTGGAAGGTCGCGTATGTGGGAGGTGTAGCCACACTGCGTTCTGACCCCTTCTACTCACCACTGGCTCCACTGAGTTACTCCCAGATATTTCTGTTGCCAGAGGGAATAAGGGGTACACAGGAGACATAGTTCAGCTGGCAGTAATAACAGGATTATCCAGTATGACAGCCATCCCCTGCCACTCTCCATTCCTAAACAGAGTGACAGCCAAGTACAACCAATGCTGAATGCTGTTTCTGCAGTCAAAAGAGGAGTGGGGGCTGAATTCATCCCAGATTATGCAAATTTCCAAGAAACAGGTGCTGTCCCACAGCCACTCTTCTTCTGTGCTGTGTTTTCACTCCTCTGCTGCAGTTAAACATCAGTTCCTTAATAATTGTGAGTCTTTTGCTTATTTGAATAAAATTAAATGTATTTAATCTAAAAAGGATAAGGCACAGAACCATTCCCGAGTCGTGATGAATCTTGGATATGAAAATAAATTGACATGGGAACCACGATAGATAAATTGATATGGAATTTAGAATTAATGTTTGTTCTGTGAAAAACACTGAATGTTTTATGCTATTTGTATTTTTAATTCATTGTTAATGTCAAACACTGACAAACTTTTAATTGCAATATATGTTCACTGAAATAAAATATAACAAAATACTGATTGCAAACAGAATTAGAAGAGGTATTTTTGAAGACGGTTTTACAAAGTATTTTTCTATCTGATGAGATATAGGGGAAGAAATTTCTAATTGCAATGGATTTAATAAAACAACAGCTTCTCCTACTCTCATAGTAGGTGGAGTAAGCTTTTCATGGAGCTATTCCTGTGCTCACAGAAAACCCAGAAGCACCTTTAGAGTACATGTAACCGGCACCTTTAGCTCATGTAACCAGCTTTAACCATTTACTTTAAGAACTTTTCTTTGTTAGCACTTCTTTCTGTCCACCAGCTTTAAAAGTATTATAGGCTATTTATCTGATTAGCTGAGAGCTGAATTTTTGAAGTAAAGTGAGATTAATCTCATCCCACTATCCATTAAAATATACTAAAGTATAAGTAAAAGCTTAATCATTAAGATTTTTTATTTTTTTTATTTTTTAAATATATACAAGTTTGGTAGCTTGAATTAGTCTTATGTACTTTAGAGCATAGAGAAAGACATCACCGTCTGTTACTCATCTCAATAAAGCAACTAGAAAGTATTCCAGGCATATTCACTATTTCTTCGTTTCACCCAAAGAGCTAAAGGAGTTACTACTGTTTTTCTACTGCCCAGTAACCCCGTCATGCCCCAATCACTTCCCTGAAGGAGCAACTTCCCTGAGACTTGAAACAACTGGATATCCCCAATAGTATGTAAATGTAAACTGTGGCCACAATAAAATTGCTGCTCAAGATCTTTGTTCTAGTCCAGTGTTTAGTGCCTTCTTTGTACTTTCACCAGCTGCTTGTGGAGGCTTTACCATTTTGAGCCTGTTTCTACTCCAGCCTGAGATTTCATAAATTCTCCTTTAATTAATTTTGAGGGATCTGTTTCTCTCTTAATACTAGACTTATATAATGCTTATGTAGACTCCAGCAGACCAGAGATTCAGGAACAATATGAGTTTTCAATTCATTAAATGTACAGTATCATAATTTGCTTCTGTGATAAATGGGATAAAGGGTATTTGTTTAAATGCATGACCTGACTGTTACAAATTGTTTCACCTTGCTAACTTGTTTCTGCAGGTAATTAGGCAAAACGACCCTCCAAAAGCCCTCTTTTTGATACAGTGAATCAGAAAGAAATGAGACTGATTGGAAAATATTTTAATACTTCTTAATAGTGATAAAAGGACTTATTAGAACACTGTAAGTGACAGCTCCAGCAATCAGATAACTTATCTTCCTTCTAGTTCTACTGAGAGGAGAGCAGTGTAAAAAAAAAAAAAAAGGACATACTTAAATCTATATTTAAATTGAAATCTAAGATACATTTTTAACATAAGGATGAAAATGTAGTTTATATAAAGTGAAGTTCATACAAATACATTTTCACCCTCCTAAAGTTTTATAAGTTTGAAATTAGAACTTTTATAATTGTTGCAATTTCTAGTACCTAAATAGTCTGCCAGACTCAGCTGCTTTTCCAGGCTACTAATTCTTTTTGATATGAAATTACTGTTCAATCTAGATTATCAGTAATTCACCTCACGTACCACAGGCAAGTCCATCTGTTTCTTGAAGACAAAAAATTGCAGATGTCAGTAGAACATAATGATAGAAGGACCATTACATTATGGCACACCAAAGGTACATTTCAGCTAACATGAACTGTTTAATCAGACCAACCTTCAGAGCTTCTTTTCAGCTGCTGTCTGACATGCCAATTGAATCCAGTGTGAAAACGGAGTTACTGGAAGTGTAAGCACAATCTTGATATAATTTTGATTATAGCTTCTAAGATCTCCATTACTCTTGGATTATACGTTATTTTTGGAAGAGCTGCCCCGATTTCTTCCTTTCTTTGTTTTCCTTTAATTTTTTTTTTTTTTTTTAATCTGGTCATTGTCTAGATATTTCATTGCCTGGCTTTCTCAGACTTTTATTTCTATCTCTGTTGAATACTAGCTACTGTGGACACTATCTACAGTTTTATTTTTCTTAACTTCATTCTTTAACCAGAATTTACACTTTGGTGGAGTTTGAAACAAAGGATTGATGATAAAAAATCAAAAAACCTAAAAACCCCAACCTAACAAAAACAGTCAATAAAATGAAATACTTTAAATACTTGGATAGCTCCAGTGTAGCAGTCCTTTATTCATAGGGAATACTGCAACAAATTGATCTATTGATCACAAAACTTGATTATCAGCCAAATTAGGAATTATTTCATTTCTGTCACCTATTGGTATTAGAGAGATGCCCTACAAGCTTCTGTGTCTAAATAACATTTCTTTTTTGTAGTCACATACATGGTGACATGTACACATATATTCTTTTAACAACCCAGAATTTTTTCTGATGTCCTCAAAGGAAACAAATCCATCCTCAGAGTAACACTGCTAAAAATATTATTCCAACGTATAGAATGGTATGTTAAGCCAGCATATTATTTGGATAAAGTTGGAATTTGTCAACTTCTGTAATGGAAAATCATTAAAAATTAAATAAATAACTGGAACATAAGCGTTCTTTCATTGGGTGTTCTCCATGATGTAAAATTTCAAATCCTGAGATGTTAATTTTGTTCTTCAGAACTATAGTCTTCATTCTGGTGTTCCAGACATGAATATTATGGAGGCATAGAACGAGTAAGTGACTAAATCTTCTTATAGGCCATTCAAATAATTCTGGTGGTAGCTCTACTTCATGCAGAACCTCTGTTTTCCTTTAGCATGTTTTTATCCTAGTGATGTCTCAATTTCCAGCTGATACTATTTGTTGCAGTCTCACTACAGGAATTCTTCATTTCACCTGATTCCTCATATTAATCACATATTTATATATATGCTTAGCTCTCATAGTGTCATCTGCCTAATCTAAACCAAGACAATACCTTAAGAAAAAGTTAAATATACTGTTATGTGTCATGTGTGAATATCCTCAATACCCTGTACATCTCAACTGTGATTGGATGTCTGTGTTTGAATTGAAACCTAGATCTTTACTTTCTGTCATGGGAGCTTAGACACCTGCCTCACATGTTGCTATCTAAATATATGTGTTTATATTTTGGAGCTAGGTCATGGCCTGAATTACTCTCAAAAATTTTAATCTAAATAGCTACTCAGATAGTTTTGTGTTTTTACAGTTGTTTTAACCTGGCACTTACTGAAGCCAGAATATGTACAACTATTGAAACAGTTCTTTTTTTTCCCTTTGTTTTATAATATTTGAATCTGATTACAATATCTCTTTCACTGTAGTCCTGTAGATAAAGTGACTTCCTATTGAGTTAATCATAATTTGTGGTGTGAAAGCAGACAGATATTAAATACTTAGCATAAGACAGTACCTTATTTCCATAACTAATTTAATTTGTGGTTTTTTTTTTTTTTTTTATTATAGTTAACTTTTTTGCTACAAAATTGTCAGTCTGTTTTAGCAGAAACCTTCATTTTAGCTGCTACACATTAAAGCAAGCACATTGCCATTTTTCTCCTTTTTTTTTTTTCTTTTTTCCTGTGGACATACTGAAAAATATTTTACTTTTTCATTATGTGTAGTGTGTTCTTCAGATTATTTATGCACATGTTAATCTTTCTACTTCCACTGTTGAATTATAATAGATGCTAGTGGCTTCACAGTTTATCAGGATTTTCAGTCTTGTACAAGCACAGTAATATCTGTGAAAGATTCTAAATCTATGTGAAACTGGCAAGTATATGTCTATTCAATATGAACTGTGAAAAGAGAAAATTTCTAAACTCAAGAGCTCTGTCCCACTTCTATAACACTTATTTTTCAAAGTAACTTCATAAAATGCTTTATCCTGGTAGCGCAGCTAAAGAACTTTGAGCAATGATAGTATTTGCTTAATTACTGTTGTACATGCAAATGAAACTATTCTGCAGTTACAGTAAGAAACTTTGCAGTTGAAACAGATGAGATGATAGACACTTTTTCGAGATAGAAAGACATAAGTGTATTCTAGCTGAGAATACCTAATTATTAGCTTTGAGTGCTTAGGCTTTCAAACAAATCCAAATAGAAATAAGAAACACTGATTTTTCTAAAGATTACTAATTTTCATAAGGAGACTCTCAGGACTGAGAAGCCAGGATATTACTTCAAATCTGTAGAACAAATAAAGCACAAGCAGTAATAGTTTGCAAGTACATGCTTTCAGTCAAGTCCTGAGCTGTCCTCTATTGAGCAGATAAGCTAAATCATCCTCTGTTCACTACTTCTCTCTACTGAGATTACCAAAAAAGTCACAACTACCAACAGTTGTTAAGGTGCTGTTTATGTTTTGGGAAATTAGACCAGGACTACCAACACTTCATGACCATTAAATGGCCATTTATATGAGTAAACAACTCATATAAATACTTTAAGTACTTAACTCTCATATTTCTTAAAACTTGCAAGTTTAACATTTAGCTACTGTCAAGTACAAAAAGTGTTGATGTTTCACTTTCCAGACTCTCAATTAACATACTTCTTTCTTATAAACACAATTTAGAAATCCCATAAGGATTGAATTTAATTCTTTAGTCCTTGTAGGTGAATCCTCAGGATATTTTTTTTCCTCACATTTAGATTCTTATTTGCATTACTAAAGTTTCTACACTGGAATAACAGCAAAAGAATCCCAAAGACATTTGTATTTTATTCTGGATAGGATGACATGGCACAGAATGTTTTGGATATATTCAGTCCAACAAAACTGCTGATCTGAAATCCTCCAGTTGAAATTCCAGGTTGCAAATAAACAGAGAAAATCAGAAGAAAGTTCCAGAACAAGACTGTCTCATTTTAATTTATAAGTGTTTTCCTCAGAAACCATTCAAAAATCAGATAGAACTAGAGAGGAAACCTCATAACAGTTCTTCCTCTGTTTTACCCTCTTGTTTTCCAAGCTTTTCTATTTTGGAAAAAGCTGAGAAAATCCCCAAAGAATGCTTGAAAATGTCAGCATTTCCTAAGCACTGATAAAGATAGATTGTCTTTTCATTTTTTTGTCCTGTCAGAGCAAAAAAATTACTTTGTGAGAGGATGAGGTGGAAGTAGTGAGTTTTATGGCAAGTTTGAGAAAGCAATTGTTGACACCTGACTTACTTTTATTGTGATGCTACTGAGTACTAGAGAGAAAAAATCCAAACCTAACCAAAGAAAACAAACACAGTTTGGTACAGTAGGTAATAAATATTACCAGACAATGAAATTGCAATTATGAAGTTCCACTAGAAATTTTAAGCCATGGAGTTTCAATATGCATAATTTTAACATTAAATAACTCCTGGTCATATAGATCTTGCATATAAATAATTACCAACAATTACTGTTTGGATCTGTGTTGGAAAAAGGATTTTTGTGCATGTTGGCAAACTGCTTGTGATGAGCAGACAGATACTTCACATGAGAAGGAAATTGCAGAATGTAACATATCTGATGGAGGGGATTATTTCCCATTATTTTCCTGTGATCAGATTTTAGTTTTGAATTAAGCTAATATTCTTTTTCTAATTTTCAGATGATTGTCAGTGAGTAAATTCTTGCATCTATCCCCAACCTTCATCATTCCTTCAGAAAACAGTTATTTTAATGTTTTAATCTCCACTGATAAATGCTTAATCACATATGCTGGTCTTTGAATTCCACCAGTTTCATGATGTTCTTAAGCTAAAGGGACCTTGCAAAAGCTGATAATAAAGTCTTTGTGAAGTCTACTGACAATTAGGTTCTGATCCAAACCGCATTGTAGATGGGAACCACTTCACTATGACTTCGGAGACTTCCACTGAGGACACCAAATGGGACTATTGTTTCCTTAAGCTTTGTTAAAAGTGATTTCTTGTTATATAAACCAGATTTATTTTATGTCACCAGTGTTCACTCATATGAAGCTTTTTAAATACTTTTAATCCTTCTGTCATTTACACATATCTCTTACAATTTCTGATCTGTAGAATTGTTTTTATGTTTTACCAAAAGTATTAATTTCTGTATTTTTTATAAAATCTTACTTAATTTCCTGCTTTATCAAATTCAGTATCAGGCTAAAGAGAGATATTATCATAAAGTCCCTTAAAAATGAACCACTTTTCCCTGAATTTGATGGCATATTTATCTCTTCAGAAAGAGTAAGAGAAAGGCAGAAATGGATTATTCTATTATTTCTTACTTCTCACTGGCATTTAAACATAATTTTACAGATTAAATTTATATTTATATGTATCTGTATTTTCAACTGTGAAAATTAACAGAATTCTTATGTTTTTACATAATTTCTTATTATATCTCTTCTTTGAAAGCAGACTGAAAATCGGTCTCTGAAATTGTATAAATCTATTATAATTTAACTACAGAGCTTTCTTTCTTACATATTTCCTGCTCAATACTTTAATATGGACAAAAGGATATATTTATGTGACCTAATGTCAGAGAGAAAAAAAAAGCCCGAGGAAGTTGAAAATTTTTTCTGGTACTAAAACTCCAAAGCTTCAGGAAGTTTCTTTATTACTTAGTACTGTATGTTCTAATCAAGCATAAAACAGGAAAGTGACTACTATCAAAGGACCCATAAAAAGAGTTTATGATGTTTCAGATACAGACAACATAAAAAAGGACATATTCAAATTAGAAACACTATTATAAAGTGTGATACTATAAGGAATCTCCATAACAGACTTAATAACGTGATTAAAGAGACAAAGTAATAGCAATATACACAAGTACTAATTAGAACATTGAAACTATTACGCCTCATGTGGGAGACAAGTAATAAAATTCAAAGAATATTTGTAAGAAACACTATCAGACTAGCTTTTAAGTTTCCTACTGCCTCAGGCTGATTATGTGAACTTGTGGCATGTGTCGAAAACGTTTAAGCCAATCTATTTGGCCTGGTAATGCTCACTTCTCTCAGTGCATTTTGCATCGTTATACTAAGATATGGTTTGACTAAACTACCTTTCACAATGGGCCTATTTGGTGTTAAAAGATTCAAAACATGTTGGTTTTATATTCCAGACAGACATATTGCCTTAGTAATATCATTCCATTTCTTAAAAATTACTTGCTTTCTTTTTGGTCTTGAACATATTACAGCTTTGCATGCCTGAGATAAAATATCTTAACTGTGAAAGGAAATATCTGAATATTTAAAATATTAAATGGTAGGTGAAATATCCAATAATCAGAAAGTCTCACTGGATTTTGATTTGGATGAATACATCAAATAACTGTATAGAAATAAATTGCAAAAAGGCATTATTTGTTATGGTCAAGAACTCCTCCTTTCTGTTTCTAAAACCCGCAAGGGTCATTCACATGGAAAATGTAAAGCAATGCCCAAAATATTCAAAAACATACATTGCTTTTTTCAGAAACAGTTACTACTAGTTAAATGTGCTTTTATTTCAGTGAGTGACTGTATTAACATCCAATTCACAAAGTGAAGCCTGCATTGAAGACTTCGCAATATATTAACAACAGTAAACTTCTCAACCTGAATATAATGAATGTATTTCAAAAGTGCTGAATGCCCAGCATATTAATCTGTAGTTCCAATGTATCAGGACAAATTGACTAAAGCAGAATTCTGTAGATAATACTGCACAATTGGAAACATGGATTTTTTTTTCCAGAGTACAGGAACACTGAAATAGAGTAGTCATGTTCTTCTAGAGTATTGCTATACACTTTTTAATTGAGTTCACTCCTTGTTTATCTTTCATAATACATAGGGAAATTTTCTATCATTAAGTACCTGTAGCATTTACTTTACCATTAAATTACTTTAACTTACATAATACTTCACCATAAGCATTTCCTTTCCTTTTTACATTTTTAGAGAAGTTGTGATCAGCTTGAACTCCTGTTTCTTAGTCTCTTCTTCTTTTATGGAACATTATATTTCAAAAGACACGTCCTTTAAAGCAGCTGCCACATTCAGTCAAAGTATTTGGGACTAATATTGTCCTAAATTTGATTGCCCACTTGCTTTCAAATTCTTCCTTCATGAACCAGTTCTTTGACCTTAATATCATCCTGCAATTGCAGCCAAACACTACATGGATGTGGTTTTTTATCAAGTCATTTATCCATTCATTCAGGAAAAAAAAAAAAAAAAAGACAATATCATACTTACTGGGTACAAAATAGTTACTCAATAAAGTTCTTAGGAAAAAAGGTCCAAATTACATTAACTCATTTAGCAGTAATTCTGGCTAATCCATAGAAACATGTTCCTTCTAGTTCATCTCGAGTTAAAAACAACTTTCACAATATTCTGGTCACAACTGAATGAAACATAAGCCCCCAGATATTCAAAACGCAATTTATCTTAGATCATTTGTACAAGCTGTAGGGACTGGAAGAACTGACTTGACTACTGTCCCATAGTCTCAAGGCAAGTGAATTATATTCACTTTAGAATTTGCACACTCACAAAATGTCATATCTATGCCAATTAGGTTATTTTCCTGTATTAAATAGTGCTTTATTGATCAACTGACACTGTGTAAACTGCCACTCTCCACCTCACCACTAGATGTGACCCAGTTCTAAGGAAGATGATCCCTTTTACTCTAAAATGTACTTGCCCAATTATTTTTAAACTACTTCTACTACATTAATGTTAAAAGGTTTAATAAATCTCAGTCCACTATCAGAAACATTAGCACCAGCCATTGTGCATGTTTATTTTAACCCTCTAAGGCTTTCCTGCACAGCATTTCTGCTCAATTTTTCCTCCACCATTCATTATTAAAATAAATTGCTCTTGTATTCAGCTCAGCTGCAGGCAAAATACTTCCATTCCAGGTGCCCATCAACTTTTTAAATCAATTAAGTTAATTGACAGCAGGTTTAACCATTTTCTTAATTATGACTGCAAACAGTTTTTTTAAAACAAGCCCCCTCCCCCCCCAAAAAACCCCACACTTTATAGTTAACAAAATAAACAAAACAAATTAATAATAATAAAAAGTCACAGAACAGAACCCTTCCCTGATAACTCTCATTGTTAAAAAGGCTCTAAGGAAGAAATTTATAAAGAAGGAAATCCAATGACAGACCAATTCTCTGTTTTTCTTTCAAAATCACTTTGGAGCTTTTTATCAGTTCATTTCAAAGTTGAAACACACGACTGAATTAGAATCAGCTGTAAACTACATTAACGATGATTCTGTAAATGATATTCTTCCTTCTGGGTGAATTTAGAGCTGGGATAACATTAAAGAGTAATGCTACCCATCCTAAACACAGAGGAAATTATGCTTTATAAATAGTTGTAAAAGGCTTCTTCATGAGGTGTTTCTGTTCCTTGCATCAGTATTTCCACCTTTGCTTTTCTACAGATTTATCAGCGTGCCCCATTCCTACATATTGCAAGGTTCTCTGTAACATACTCTATTCTGTTGAGTGGCTGTACCAGACTGTGTAACAGTAGTAGAATTTTTGTTAAAATTTTCTCTGTTAGGCTAGAATGTGTTTGAGTAAAGCACTCATTGAGCAAAGTATTCTTGGTTAATCAAGATGAGCAGGCATCAAAACCTATAAATTTCCATTTTGTACAAAGTATTAATATTGGAATAACATTGTCCTTCCAATTTTCTTTTAGTTCAGAGAGAAACATATTTTTTTCTGAAGTGAAGCTCAACATTTTTGTTTTAGTTTGAGTTGGTTAAGAATTTATTTTCAATATTATAATTTTAATTCATACAGTTTTATATCTGAAATGAAGTTCTAATATTATAGTAGTATAACCAGTATTAGATTTTAGGAACATAATATCAAACATAATGTACACATACATCATTATTATGAAATAAATAGAAATGGAACTGTCAAAATGAAACATTTTGGCTTGATCAAAGCATCATATTTTGACTTTGCATTGCAAAAATTCCTCTAAATTAACAGCCCCCTGTAGATTGTTTAGATCACACTGAAACTGAATTTCTTGATGGAAGATTTCCATCAAAAATATTATCAAGCAGGGCTAGCAAAGAGGCAGTACTTTGAGGTCAATCAAGTCCTTAGCAGAGCTTTTTGTTATTAGGTTGAAGGTGCCATATACAGCCTGGCTAAAGTGACAAAGGGCTATGGACTGTTCTTTTATTCCTCTTGTCTTAGCAGGCTCTGGCAGAACCATAACAAGCTCACAATAGGGTCACTTAGACATATTTCTGTAGTATGCAATCCTCTGAGTAACTTTAATGCTTATATAATCTTAACTCCAGAAGATCAGAATTTTAATTTTCCATTTTTTATGTGAATCACAACAGGAAAGAATTCCTTTAAATAAAGTAATTTTTAATTAGATCATTAAGAATCCTTAGCATGGTCAGCTGCATACAGACATACTGTGATTTGAAAAGAAATGAGGACATTAATGTGTATAAGTATTTATCAGGGCATGGTAGAGTCATAAACCTGTGCTTATATTTTTTTCAGAGAAATATCACCTATGCATTCTTATTTAGATTTCATCTAGTAATAATACAGAGCTATCTTCGCATTGATGGAGAATACATGACAGTTAAAGCATACATATTTGTTATTGTTAAAAGTTGATGGGACAGTTTTGCAGACAATAACTCATTGATCATAACTATGTCTAAAGTCACTATCCGTCTCTAATAATTTTATGAAAAAGCTTACAATGGTTTATTTTACAAAAATCTATGGAATGTTTCCGAGAATTTCACATTAATATATTTAAGGAAAGTCTTATGAGGAAAGATTATACTATGAAACAAAGGCTAGGTAATTACTACAACACATGAATTATCTCTGCATTTTGCAAAACAAAGAGAACAAATCACACCAAAAAAAGGATTGAGACTTTGTTTGTTTACTTGTTCTTGAAAACTTATTCCATTGCTTACAAACTTTGACCAGGCATACTTTATAATACATTACATGTTCATTATAATTTTCAGTAAAGAGTCAGTATGTGTTGTTAAAGATGTCCTGAAGAGCAAAATTCCAACTTTTTTACAAAACTTGTGTCAGTGGGTGGTCTTTTAATGACTGTAGTTTTCCAGCCTCTAATGTCAGCAACTTTGTTTATCAAAATTTTTTCTAGTGTAAGGTACTTTGCCTTTTTTCTTGCTTTTGCATTTGGGTATCTGGAGGTGGGAATGGTTTAAAAAATCTATATATTTATGCAACAGCTTGCGAAGAATTATTTATTTTGCTTTAGCCAAAGGGTGAGAGTTAGGTTTTTTTACATTATTATATTTATAAGCATCATAGTAATTTTAAACAAGCTAAATGTTAAGACAAGAACAGCAATCTTGTTGGACTGAAAGTATAGTACCTTACTCCATATTCAGTCATGCCTTTCTTTTTCCATTTCCAGAGAAGAGAGGATTTGATCTGACAGATTCTACAATTTGAGTTCCCACTGAGTTTAAAAGGAATTTTGTAGGCAGAGAGTCTACAGCTGAAGTCACATGTTCCTGAAGCCTGTCATCTACATAAAATGGTGGGGAGACAACAGCAGCCCATATTTTAAAGTAAACATGGTATACATTAAATACTGAGTATTTCAAAGTTCATACATTAGTCATTCACCATTCCTGCCTCTAGGTGCCCAAATGTTAGCCCCCTAGTCTAAGTTTCTCACCTAAATTTCCTTTGTTTGAGGAAAGAGACAAAAAAATCTCCAGAGACAGATTGACCCTTCTCTAAAATGGCTTTAGAAAGGTTAGTATAATAGTAAAGTCTGAGATTGTAGTTCCATGCTATATTATTTTTCTAATGTCAAAGCCAGCCTACAAGGCTACTACCCTCATATGCTTCTTCCTGCTTTCAAACAGTCGTTTATAGTCCTCAGATTTCTGATCAATTAAGTTTTTAGGGGAAGACTCCCAAGGAAGGTTTGCTTTTGTTTATAATTTTCATCGTTCCTAGTCCAGTTTACATCACACTTGGACAAAACAGTTAAATCAGCTGAAGCTGTGAATCATGGTAGAAATGCCAGGTCAGTCCAAGAAGTCTGGGAAACCTTTTAAGCTGCCTTTGTCACTAGAGAAAACATAGACTTGAAGCATGACTTGTTACACGTGAGGCATGCAGTGCCGTGTCTGTTCATGACATAGAAATTTATTTAGAAAATTTTTCTCTTCAAAGACTATGAAGAAGCAGCCAACTGTGTTTTTGTCACTATGACTATTGATGTTGCCAATAAGGTTAATAAAGTACAGAACAAATGTGGTATACTCTAAGCAGAACTTCTGATGTGGTTAGTCGAGAAACTATTATTCCTTCTAGGTGAGTCATGTACAATAACAGAAGTGGTTAGTAAATATGAAAGAAAAAACTGTCATTGTTAATTATACTCTGAATTGAGTGTGACAGAACTATCTTATTGTTTCTGAAAAATCTAAAATTGACCACTGTTTAACTAGAAAATAATTTCCTCCAAATTCAGTCCTGCTTTGCACTCCTGCCTATTGCTACCACAAAACCCATCACTGACAGTGAATGCCACTCTTCTTTGATTCCAAGGAATGATAGTATAACCCATTCTTTTTATCACAGCTCTGCAACAAAGCACTCTTTAATTTTTTTAAGACATTTTCATTTCCACCAATGTGGTTTCTTCAAAATAGTTTTTATGACGTGCTTGCATCATGGAAGCATGACAAACCCAAAATAACATGTAATTATATCAATGTTTGTTTTGCAAATGCTTGATATTTAGTGATCTAAAACATTTTCTGCTTTCACTGCGTTACAGATTCTTCTAAAAAAGTTGGTCAGCTGTGGCATTTGACTCTTCTTTAAACAGTCACTGAGTTTCTTCAGGTTGAAAACCTCAGCCTCTGTCTTTTTCACTGCATCTGGTCTATTAGAATCAATCAACAATTTCTTACAGATACTTTTTTTTTTTTTCAATTTATCGAGTTTATTTGTATAATATGAGTCAATTAAATTTGCGTAGGGCAGATCTCCACTATTGGGATTCTCTTCTCAGAGTCTTTCAATTTCCCTATAGGGTTTTAATACCTGATGATGATTGTTTTTTGTAATTAAGATTTAAGTACCCAATCCCCCAAGACTTGTCATACAGAGAGCTGCCACTCAAGCGTTCAGCAACCCTTTCAGGCGCACCCTCTCTTTGTCACAGTCTTTTTCTATCATCTGAGAGTTTAGAAGAAAGCCTTTTGTTGAGGAGTGCTGTATTTCATCCCACATATTTTGCTAATCCACACCATACCCTAGCTTCAGTTTACCTCAAACTACTAAAAGGGCAAAGTGATAATGTCTCTTTTAGCAGCTGCCAACAGCATGTCATGGGAATGAATAAGGCTTGCATTTGACTGAGTAAAATGAGAGACTGCTCTGTCAATTCCACAGTTTATTCATACTATAAAAACTATAAAAATATTTAGTAGCCTAAAAATCAAGGTTAGGGATACAGGTTTGAGTCTTACACAGGTTCACAACCCATAAAGCAAGAAACATGGGGCCAAAGTCAGAATGTTTGTGTTTAGTGTTTTTTCCCCATTGTTTCAGTCAAGACATGAAGAGAGTCAGGGCACATGCACTCAACAGCAGCAATATGCAAAGAGAACTAGAGGTCAGTGAATCTGTATGAAATCCTGATCAGCAATGCCAATCATGGTTTCGTACCACGTAATTTTGCTTCTGATATGCCAAACAATACTTAAATGCTAAAATAAGATGTACAGAAAAGAACCTCAGTTGAAGTACTGTTTTAGCTGCAAGGAGAACAGAGGTCATCAGCACTCAGGAGTAGGGGGCCTGGATTCATCCTTCCTTCCCTGAGGTCCCCAGCTGTGCCAGGAACATAAGCTGTATCTTATTAGCTAGCAGTGTGGCACAACAAGAATGTATCACTCAGCAAAAAAGATGATGCTGAGGACCTGGAATCCACACTGTAGACATCTTGGGAGGGTTTTCTTAAAATTAGCTCTAGAACAGTCCTGCAGATTAAATATCCACTAGTGCTGGGAAGCTGTTAGGTTAGTTTCTAGTGCGCAAGTCTTGGTTTACTTTCATCAAAAGGAAACTGATACTGTATGGTGATACTATATTGTGGTTTAAACCAGATCTATAATTGTAAGATTCTTTTCAGAAGTGCACTTCCGATCAAAAGTGAAAAGCTAATGAAGGCACACCCATAGTATTCAAAAGGCTAGACAGTACACATAACAATGAAAAAAAAAAAAAAAGCTATAATTTAAAATCTCTTAAACTTGGATCCCCATAGACACTGTGGCTGTGTCATCAGTATCAGCCTTTTAAAGTCCCTAAATAGAGTATTAATAAAGAATTTCAAAGTATCTAGATTGATTTAATATATCCCTTCCTGTTTTACTTTTAATTTACTATGCCACTAATCTATCAATCTAATCCTGCACTCATAATTATTTGTTGACTTTAGTAGAGAGAATTAATTCTTTACATCTTTCAGGCTCTTTAAATGATAATATATTTCAAATTTAAAATTACCATCAGAGTAGCAGGGCTCCAGGGGAATGCATGAAAACACCTCCTTTTGTTTGATAGAACCTTTAGACATATCACATGCAACTCATAATGAGTTGCTTTTATCCAGATTAGATTTAGAAAAACACTTTTTTTTTTTTTTTTGGTCACAGATTTTGCAAACAGAGGGTATCTAATTAGAAACAAGTTACATATTCAGCACTTAGTGTCAGTGCTTTAGTAGCAATGTGATAAAAAAACTAAGAATAACCCAGGGGAGATCCAGGGAATCTGTGCCAACAGTGTTTGTGGCTTCACAAAGCACTCAGTCACAAACTGTCAAAGAGAAAAAAAAAATGTATGTAAGTTTGTGTATAATAGATTTAGTTGAAAATATGTTAAATAGCATAGCATATGATTTATCTTAATTGTCATTCTCTTCAGTGGAGTGTGCCATTGATCTTACTTTTCTTCCCAATGTGTATAAGTTGTCTTTGTTATTTCACTGTTTATTAGTTGCTGGCTTAGTCCTAAATTCAGTCCTGAGCTATTGTAAATGCTGTTTACATGTTCATTTAATATAATGTGCAAAGCAGACAAATCAGAACTCTAGATAAAAATCCTTTACTTTAAAGAGATGTGGTACTCCTTTAACTATCATCTGCACCATGTCATTCAGGAAACTACCCTATCTAAACCATTCAAATCAAAATGATTCGTTTCACACAGCCTTTAATTTTATACAGGCTTGTCCACTGAAGCAGCAAGAATGGAATTCTTCTCACCTAACTAAATGTTTATGTATGACTGAACTGTCGTCTTCTCATACACAGCCTATAGAGACTTGTAGGGTCTTTTTTCATCTGTTCCTATTATGAACGTCTATCCTAGCAAAAAGATGAACTGCACTCATTACTCTACATGCAGTTATATGGAAAACAGCTACAAGGAAAAAGAGCTTACAGGCTCATGCTTAACTGGAGATTTCTAAATTTAGGACAAGTGAAAACTAGCCAAAAATCTGTCTCTGAAGTGCAGCTGCTGCAGCATTAAGGCTTTGAGTCACAGCAAGATCACAGCAAACTCTTTGGCATTCTAGATGTGATTCAATGTCAATATAATTAAAAATTCTTTGGTAATTTATTTTAAAAAGGAGAAAGTTATCATTATTTTCCATGAAAGAGCAGGTTTTATTGGTTTGGTTTTAGGGTTATTCTCCTTGGAGAATTAAATTCATCTAGATGATGACTTGAAAAGAGTCCAGACAAGTCTTAAAAACAGAAAATTTGAAAGCAATAGTGGATATGGAAAAATATAGAGAAAATTAAGAAAAAAAAATTTTTGGTACATTAATGGTAGCATATTTCTTTTTAATTAATTAAAAATTTATTACTCAATGTGACTATTTTTTTAATTTATTTGTCATTATTTAAATGTATAACCTAAAATACATATTTAGCATATGTAACCCAAAGCACACACACCTTTTATTTGTGCATAGGTACTGTACAAGCATTGATAAGGATGGAAATATTATATTCAGGATATTTACCTGAGGAAAAGGAACAGAACTTTTCTGTTTTAAATATTACATAAGACAACCTGTGCTTATTTCAAAGTTCAGGCTTATCATCATTACATATTTCTTTATAATTTTTATAAATAAAAATAAAAACCCGTAAAGAATATAAACTTCTAGTTTTTTTACCTAGAGTTTAAAATAATTTAGCAGTGTATACCAGAAGTATCAACTTCTTAATCCTGCATAACAATATATATTTTCCCTGTTACACATTAGAAAATGAATGTAACACTAAACCTGTTTCACATCACCTGGCTGTGCATTTCAGGTGACGGAATGGCAAAACCATGAATGGCACCATACAAAACACATTCTTAGACTTCCAAAAGACCAAACTAAGAGCCTTTAATGCAAAATGAAAATTCTTTTTGTGAAAAACACTGTTTAATGTGGAATATATGTCTTTTATTGTACAGCCTGTATGGTTTTGGTTTGTTTGATTTCCCCCCCACACACACACACAGATGGTCTTTATGGAAATATGGTAGGACCTTAAATATACGATGCATAAAGTTAACACTCAGTTCCTACAGCTTCATTTCCAGTCTTCTGTAGATCCGCAGAAGAGTAAAAAGTAATGAAACAGGAAAGACTTTTAAATTAAAACTGCTGCTGTTTTGTAACTTAACATATTTTTTTGCCTCAGTGTAATTCCACCATGTGAAACATAACAAAGAGCTATAACTAAAAATTCCAACTTCGTGTAACTTGGTGCTGTCAGAAAATATTTGCGTTTTTCTCTTAGACTATCCAGAACTAATTCTCACTGTGAAGGTCTTGCTGAATGCTACCTGGAGTATGTAAAAGAGAAAAACTTCACAATAGATAAAAGCACATCAAGAAATTTAATTCACAAAACACTTACCATAATTAAACTAAATGTTAGAAGTGCTTAGGCAATACAACTATCTTCAGGTAAAACATTCAACCAGAGTTGTTAATCTAACAAGCAGAGTTAATTTTACCAGGAGATTTTAAAGATTAAGAAAGGTTTAAGAGACTGTTCTAGAGTTTTAGCAGGAAAAAGGTTATAAATGTCTAATGTTTTTCCGTGACATTTTCCTGAAAAGTCCTAAGGCTGTTGATGACTGAATCTAAATATTCCCCAATGTTTACGATATCTCAAATTTAAATTTTGCACATTTAAGATTAAAAGAAAAAAAAGGTAAATATTTTTCATGCTGCTGAAGTAAATATATTACTTAAGTAAAAATATTTGGGCTTCATTTTCTGCCAAAAGCTGAGGAAGTAAAATGGGAGATTGGTCATGTGCTGATTTACTCCTCAGGAAGAGGAGTATTAGAAGTTTTAATCTGTTTGTCCTTTTTACTCCTCCGTATTTGTCCTTTTGGGTACTGTCAGAAACGAGACACTAGGCTGGATAGATCTTTGGCTTGAATTAATATGACCATATTTCTTTATGTTCCTACCACATTTTGGATTATATCAAGTGAAGCAAGATTTTGTAGGGACAGCCAATGTTTTCAGAGTAGCAGATGTAGAATTTTGAACAAACTTTGGGTACACAAGACCTTCTTCAGAAGCTTTGAAAAAGCTTTGAGTACTCAAAAGTTTTTCACAAGCAAAACACTTCAAAGTAAATATAATTGCTCTAAGTTGAAATCAGACAAAAAGGAGGTTAGTAGCTGAAACTGAGGGATAAATTAAGAAGGGAAAAGAGAAAAATTAGATGAAACAGTGAGCTAGATGGAATTTATTCAAATATTCCTTTCCAACATAAACTCTAGGGTATCTACCCCAGGTTAGGCATTTAGTTATTCTGATATCTCTTATAAGCACTTCTGAATGGCAATACTCTGACCTATGTTAGAATGAGATGAAAGTCCATTTAATTATATATACACCTAATTTTTAGACTGGAAATTAAAATGCCTCTTGTAATTATGCACTTTATTGAGCATTCTCCATTTCTTCTTCACACAACAGACATAAAAAAGAACAGAGCAGCAAAGAAACAGTTTCCCCATTCTTTTTAAGCTTTAGCAGCATTAAAAAATGTTCTGTATTCAGAAAATAAGAAAATACAGATCAAGTAAAAGATAAAAAATAATGCTTTTCTTGTATCAGGATAGTCTCTGTTTCTACCATAACATAACTAATGAAGAAAAATATTTGGGAAAATGAAATTAAAGTTTTTGCTTTAGAGAAGTCAACCCAAAAACCTGAACTTTAGTATCAACAGTTCCAAACAAGCTTTTGGCTTACTGGTTCACGGAGAGTGAGTATGGCGCTCTTTTGCAACTAGTTCCCTAACAAACAAGGTTTTTTACGGTGACGTATATTTTATATGCTGAAGTCTAAGGCACTGTTAAAATAGAAGAGAGTTTCAGATTTGCTAGGACTTTACAAAAGAGATGGTATAGCCTCATAAGTATCAGGGCCCTGGGCAGGATCACCATACAGAGGTTCAGATGCTGAAGCTTCTTCCTCTAACCCTTACAAATCATTATAAGTCAGATATAAATTTTGTTATCTGTAAGCAGATGCTAGAGATTCTGACCTCTTTTTAGTACATGGAAGTACTTTGTAATAACAATAATAATTCTTGCTTGTAATACTAGTGCAAAAATTATAGGCCATATTTTCATTCAAGGATATGAATATTTTTGATGTCCCTGACAACAGAAGTGCATAAAGATAATTTACTTCCTACATGAATAAAAAGTACTAATTCCCTAGGCAGCACACTGGCTGTCCTAGCTATCAGAAAACAGACCTAGTTGACTAACATGTAAGTAATGTTTTCCTGACAGTCACCATTTTATATAGGGAGACCTTGAACATTATTTGAATTATCCTTTGAAAACTGGGTTTGAAAATTGGCATCATGGTCAAAATCTCTGTTATGGGTAAGAATAAATATTCTGTTTTCAGACAATTTCTCTGGTATAACATATTGTTAGTTCTTATGAAACAAATGAAAAAAAAAAAAAAGAAAAAAGGGAAAATAAAAAAAAAAAAAAGAAAAACTGGAATCTTCAGTTCTCCACCACACTGAAATCTGTTTGAATAAGTAAATTTATTTTCAGGACTTTTCATATTCAACCTTAAAATTCCAAAAGCCTTAAAAGTCTTAGGGATACTGTAGCTGGAAGGATTTTCATGAAAATGTTGGGGAAAAAAGGGCCAAAAAATGCTCTTGTTCTCATAGTGACCTTCCCCAATTCTTTCTGTCTTTAAAACACATGTAGATGTTGTACCTTCAATAGTATTCAAAGGAGATGGCAGCAAATTTTTCACCTTTGAGACATGTGATGTATGTACTTCTAAGTCACCAAAGGAAAAGCCAAGAAACATAAACAAGTAATTTTTCTCCCTTCTTCATCGCTGGAGTCAGCATAGTGAATATTTTGAGGCGAAAAGGTACTCAAGCATGATGGCAAATGATTCAGACATTCTTAAACACTGGAGACTTACATCTAATTTCCAAAGTTTGTCACTCAGAAACTTTAATTACAATGTTAGGAAATTAGCACTTTGCATACTGTAACATAATTCCCTGTAGTACTGTGAAACTGTATCCTGCCATTGATCTGGTCTGCACATGTAATGATGGCAGAATATGTTATTAAATAAGAAGTGAATATTTAATTGTTTACACAGTGAATAGCACATTTTAAATGCCACTACAACATAAATAGTTATGATAAAATTATAGTTAGAGAAGCAGTAGCTTAAAAATTGGTCAGTCTTGTTCAAAACAGGATGGACATAATATTTCAGTCATTTAGGAGATCTATACAGTTGCAGTGTGCTGTAATAAGTTCTGTTATTTAGGAAAGCATTATGTGGAATCTAAAAATTAAATATTTTTTGAAAATTAATATCAATATGTTCAAATATAACAGTCTATACAATTTGTTTAAATGAAATATTCTGCTATTAATATGTGAAACTAAATTATTTTTTCCCCAATATTGCAGGCCTTCTTAATATATTTCTAGCCTTGTGGAAACAGATAGAACTTAAAACTATTTTTTGTAAGATGACGTCAGGTAGACATGATCTTCTAGTAATCTCCAAAGAAAACAACAAAATGGAGTTATGAATTCATTAATGTTATTCTTATAATACAAAGCACATCTTCAAAATGGTGGTATTATTTAACACTTCATACGGTCTAAAATTCTGTGCTTTTTCTTTTTGGTCTTTTGTCTACTTTCCTTGAAAAGGTAATAAAAAAGCAAGAGAGGTAAGACTGTTGAAAAAGTATAACAAACTTGTTCACTGCAGTATTTAATGGGAAAATGACCAAACAGAAGTGGAGAGAGGGTAATGAAACCAAAAGCCATGAGAAAATTATGAAAGACATTAAACACTGACATTGTGTAATGACTGTGGAGAGTCAAAGATCTTACTGCTGGAAACATACATCTGAACTATAGCAACCCTTCCATACTGCTGCAATCCATTTCCTTCATATTGTTTCACTCTGCATGGGAGGAACTAGTTATAAACTTTTTTTATGTTGTATGAGACATCACATTAAAATACAGTTATGTGTTTGTGAGTTCAATTTAAAAAAAGACCTATGGTTTAATGCTACCTGGAGTAGGCTGACAGACGTGTAGGTGAAGAATATATGGGAAGAAAGAAGGATGCTACACAGACACACACACACAAAATTATATTTGAAGTATGAACATTTATTTTTGATTCAAAACAGCTCCGTTAGATTACAGGTGACAAAAAGGGACTGTATTACTGGGCAATTTCATTTTGAATTTTATTTCCTACATTTCAGTAGTCTTTACTACTGGCATCTTTGAATCTAGTTCTAATGACTTGAAATAAGAATAGAGTTCTCAAAAAAAGTACAGCAATGGATGAAAGTTTCAAGAATATAATTAATTCTTAACTTGTCATAAGCCCATCCAGTACCTCATACTTCTCATCTGAAAATAAATAACATTGTTACTTCATTTTTCTACTTCTTGTTCTTGTTTTCTTCTTGTTGTTGTTGTTGTTATTATGTTTTACATAAAGTTTAATGGAACTGCATTTTTTGGTTTTTAAAATACAGAAAACAAAATCTTTCCTTAGGAATATCTATTGGAAAACATCAATATTGGGAAGTTCCAGTTTAACCAATAAAGAATTCCAGGTCCTACCCTGCATCCATTTTTGTTGCAGTTGTACTGATGAGAAGAAATTACATTTCCTCCTTTTCTTCTTCAAAGCTGGCTGTCTAGGTATATTCAGAGATAAGTTATTATATGCACTCTATATGCAGTTATTATATGCATTAAATATGTAATAAACACATATGTGTAGTGTCCTGGTTTCAGCTGGGACAGAGTTGTTTGGGGTTTTTTTACCTTCTTAGTAGCTAGAATAGTGCTGTTTTGGATTCAGTATGGGATTTGATATGAGAAGAATGTTGGTAATGTACTGATGTTTTTAGTTGTTGCCAAGAAATCAAGGACTTTTCAACTTCCCATGTCCTGCTAGTGCACAAGTACACAAGAAGCTGGGAGGGAGCATAGCCAGAGCAACGGACACAAATTGGCCAACGGAATATTCCACATCATATAACATCATGTTCAGTATATAGATGAGGGTTGATCTGGAAGATCGCTCTCACTTTCAGAACTGTGGTTTCAGAATTCTCTCTTCTCTGAGATGTCTAGCCAGGAACAGACTGGGCATCGGTCAGCGGGTGGTGAGCAATCACATTGCACATTACTTGTTTGTATTTTCTATATTATTATTATCATCATCATCACCATCATCATCATCCTCCTCATCGTCATCATTAAACAAAAACAAGTATCAGATTCTTCACCTGGGATATGTAATCCTGGATGTATATGTGGACTGCAAGGAAAGATGTTGGAGTGCAGTCCTGTAGAAAAAGAGCTGGGATTTTTGGTTGATCATAAACTCAATATGAGTCAACAATGTGCCATGGTGGCCAAAAGGGCCAACCATATCCTGTGCTGCATCAAGCGCAGCATAGCAAGCTGGTCAAAAGAAGTGATTGTCCCACTATACTAAGCACTGGGGCTTACCTTGAGTTCTGTGTGCAGTATTGGGCTCAACAATGTAAGAAGGATATAAAAATATTAGATGCGTCCAAAGGAGGGCAACAAAGGTGGTGAAAGGACTGGAAGGCATGACTTATGAGGAGTGGCTAAGGAGAATAAGTTTGTTCAGTTTAGAGAAAAGACTGAAGGGTGACCTCATTGCTGTCTACGACTTCCTTATGAGGGGGAGAGGAGAGGGAGGTGCTGATCTCTTCTCTCTCATGTCCAGTCATAAGACACAAGGGAATGGCTTAAAGTTGTGTCAGGGGAAGTTTAGGTTGCATATTAGGGAAAAGTTCTTCACTGAGAGGGTGGCCAAGCACTGGAACAAGCTCCCCAGCAAAGCAGTCATAGCCCCAAATCTGTCGATGTTCAAGAAACATTTGAACATTTTTAGATATATGGTGTAACTTTTAGGTTGCCCTGTGTGGAGTCAGGAGTTGGACTCAATCCTTGTAGGTTGCTTCCAACTCAGGATATTCTATGATTTTATGAGTTATTATTAGAAAGATGTGTTAGGGGAAATTGGTCTTACAAATTTGATCTTGCAAAACATGTCCAGTGCTTATGAATGGTATATTTTTCCTCCAATAAAGAGGAAATAAATTAGTGTAATTCAGTGAGATGTCAGAGTGTAAACCAATTTGTTTATTATAGACCTAGATACAGTGAAATGCAACAAGAAGTAAAATATTTAAATTAAGTGACACCAGATTTACTTATATTAATGTAACTCACTGGTGTTGAAATTGACTGTGCAATATTACTTTCAGATTGTTCAACACCTGTATTTACTGTGCACATTTCTTAAAAGCATAGTATGTATTTCGAAGCATACGTTTGGGGAAAAGGTTTACAAAATAGAAATGGTACCCTGTACATTTAGTTGTTAGAATAAGAGGACCTTCCAAAAAATAAATCTTAACTGCTATATTTCCATTTGCAGTGATGATGAGAAAAATAAATGTAACAAAATAATAAGGAAACAAAAAGCTAAAAATACTATAAGGTAAAGAAATATTAAGAAAGGTGTCAAAAGAATAAGCAAGATGAGGCCGATTTCTAAATAAATCTTCTAAGATTTCTCTGCAGGTGAAATGAGAATATCCACTGAAATTTGCCTAAATTTCCTCCACACTAAGCACAGATATGGTCCTATAAGTTATGTTATTCCTCATGCAGCTAGCTATGAGCATCTATGAGTTAAAGCAGTATTCAGTGGGATGGCTTAAAGAGTCAAAGCTGTTCATCTAACTCCTGCCAGACTCTATTGACATTAAGTTTTGCCCCATGGAAGAATAAAGCACCCTTCTACCTTTCCTGGATGCTCAGCTTTTAAAATGCTTATGAAGAATTACAAATGTGGCTGTGTAGATAAGTAGACAATATTTATTTCTGAAGTTCTTTTCTTCTTGGCAGACAGGGAGGGGGAAAGTCACTTAATAACTAACAATTAATGATGACACATGTCAAAAAATTATTTTAGCATAGGAAAAAAATCACAGTGGAACTTTACTGGGAAGTGGCAAAGAACACTTTTCTTTTTATAAAGGAAACAGATATTCTGTAGTGAAAAAATGTAACTTAAAAATTGTACTTTCTAACCCAGAGACTAGTACTTTGGCAAACAGACAACCTGAATAACAAGAAAAAATCTTTCAAACTGAAACATCAGCAAAAACCAGACATTAATTACCCTTATTTCACAGATGGCTCTAGTAAAGCCATAAAATTTTACGTGGTATTTTTAAAATTTTCTTTATTTTACCAATTCTTTTAACCTTTTTTTTTTTTTTTTTTTTTTTGTTACAGGATTCAACATTCTGCTAAGAACCTATATATAATACGTAAATCTATTAAGTAAGAAAATTAAATTTCATAAATGAGATTTCCACTTTTCTGCTTTATAGATAGAAATCAAAAAGCAGTTAATAATTCCTCTTTTCTACAACCCTGACTCCTTTTTATACTTCTAGTGACATCATGCAAGAGATAGAGAATTAATTCTTGTACTGACATGACTCCCATAAAGTCAAACTAAATGGAATTGTTCTTGCTTACATTAAGATTGAATTTGATTACTAATATTTAGTTCCAGTGAGTGCAAGAAGCCTTCCCTCCTTTTGATTCCTTGTACATTACAAAAGAGGCAAATTGCTAACCACCAGAACTACTTTTGGGAAGTAAATTTCAATAATTCTACCTACTGTTATTATAATTAAGCACATGAAAAACTGTGAAATAACACTGGATGAAAAAATGTGATAGAGTGAACAATTTTTCTTCTTTTTTTTTAAAAAAAAATTCCAAATAAACCACTCCTCTAATATGCTTGTATATATAGATATTATTTTTATTGTATTAAATCAATTATTTTTCTATAGGTAAAAGTATTATTTTTTTCATTATATGGAAACTCCAGGGTATAAGATCAGCTAGTTTATACATTTCTGTACTTTTTTATTGCACTTATGATACTAGAATCCTATACAGCAGCAATTATCCTGACTGAAAATATTTGGAAATCTCTTCATTTATGTAGGTGATGATCTCAACCTAAAGCATCCCCTAGCTTTGGAGTTATGCCTGGATTATTTCTGCATATTGGCTAGTTAAGCTGTCTTTATTATGATATCTGAATTACATAATAAATTACAAAGTTGTAATATTGTTACCTGTTGATATAAGCTTTTATTCAATACCAGGGATATTCTAGGTAGCAGTCGAACTATGCTCTTTACTTTCCAAATTGAACACTGCATACCACCTGCCTTTTGATATAATTATTCCACATAATTGTTTCTGTCAAAAATAAATGAAGTCTTTAAAGAAGAACACAATCATTATGTGCAACAGAGCCTGAGTTATATTCTACAGTGGTCCTTTAGCTCTCCTATTATCCAAAGTTCCTATTAATGGATTGGGAATGTGACAGAAGTTGTAAGTGGTTACACAGTAAAATATCTACATAAGTAAGCTACCTTAGTGCAATTTGAAATTTCTTCTCTTGCTAGGTAAATATCCACTAAATGGTGTTTCTTTCCATTTATTTTGATCAGTATGAGTGGAAGCACTCTGTGGAAGCTAAGCCAGGATGAGATCCAGGAGTCAAATAACATGATTTTTAAGAAAATATTACTGTTCATTTAAGGAAAGAAATCTTGGCTTTTTTAGACATGCTTATCTGATTTACATATATCTGTGTTCTGTTTCCACTTTCAGGAAATAAAGGTTCATCTTATTTATTTAGTGAAGTTTTAAAAGAGTACTTCTGCATAATGGATGATCACAAATAAAGTTGTAGAAGAAATTAACACTAGTTGCAGTCCCTAAAGCATCATCTCAGATCTTCACATGTTTTCTATGGAACATAACTATAACTGGGATTCCAATGTAAAGTAATATTTCACAGCAGTTACTAAGCACCCACCATATGGAAATCATCTTTTCATAAACAAACCTATGACAGCATATGTCAATACTCCCTCTTCTCCCTGGAGTCTTCCCAGTTGTTGCTTGAGGAGATTCTTGATTCACTAAGGCTTGTAGCCCCTTTTTCTGGGCAACAGCCTCATTACAGCCATCATTCACAGCTGGCAAAGTGTAGGCATAATTGCCAATTTTTTTAATTTTTGTCTGTCTCACTCCTATTTTGTCTTTTTTTCTGAATAGTTTTGGTAAGGCTACAGTCAGATATAGCTCTTTCATAATGCTGAAGAGGCCATTCCATGAAAAGCAGTTGTCCTTCAGTATTTAAGTAGCAGATTTTCTGTGGTTCTGTCCAGTGCCTGAAATGGTAAGTCAGAGCTTCTAAGTACTACTGTCTGCTTTATTGTCAATGTATGAAGGCTAGATTTCCCAAATTTTATGGCACAGCCTTAAAATGCTAGAATTTTCAAGGAAAATAATTCCACAAGTAGTATGACAAAATTTCCATATTTTTGTACTCAACTACCTCTAAAGCAGTGCTATGCTAGGGAAATCTGAAGTTATTTTTATTCTTTTCATGTTGGAGAGAAGGCTGAATGATCATTGTGTGAGTGGAAATTAAGTATTATAAATAAAAAGATCTTATTATCAACTATGTTTACACCATCCTTCCTTGCATAAAAATTTTTGCATGCAAATTTAATTAAAATGGTTGTGAAGTATTACCCATCCATTAAGGTAGCAAATCTCAATGTTCTGTCCTGCTCATCCACTGCACAAAGACACATAGAGTTTTATACCATCATTTCATAAATGTTTTCAAAATGCAATTTCATCTTTCTGTTAGAAATGGTCATGATTTTTCATAGTATGTACTATATCCACAAGCTGTAATCTGTGGTGTTAACAAAGTGTAAGAGGACATGAGTCTTCTGATGGAGCTGAACTATTAAGTTAGTGTTAAGTTAATAATGATCTCAAAGAAGAATTTTTACCATTTGAGAAGTGGGTCTTAATATTACTTTCTCATTTTTAAATAAATAGTAATAATATTTGTTCTTAAATATGATCACTTTGTGAACGCCAGTGAAAAAGTCTATAATTTAACGTTATAATGACTTCAGGGTGATTTGTTTTTACAGGAAGAAATCCTGTATCTATACTTTTCCCACATTTTCTAAACATAATCACATATTAGTTGCAATTTTCTTTGAAACATGGAACTTAATTATATTAAGAGGAAATCATAAAATCTTAGAATGGTTTGGGTTGGAAGGGACCTTAAAGATCATCTAATTCCAACCCCCCTGTCATAGGAAGGGACACCTTCCACTAGGTCAGGTTGCTCAAAGTCACATCCAACATGACCTTGAACACTTCTAGGGAGGACTGGGCATCCACAACTTCTCTGGGAAACCTGTTCCAGTGTCTCACCACCCTCACAGAAAATAACTTCTTTATATCTAATCTAAATCTACCATCTTTCACTTTAAAGCCATTAGCCTTTGTCCTGTCACTATATGCCCTTGTAAAAAGTCCCCCTCTAGTTTTCTTGCAGGCCCCCTTTAGGTTATGGGAGGCTACTACAAGGTGTCCTCAGAGTCTTCTCCAGGCTGAACAACCCCATCTCTCTCAGCCTGTCTTCATAGAAGAGGTGCTCCAGACCCCTGATCATCTTCATGGCCCTCCTCTGGACTTGCTCCAACAGCTTCTTCTTATAAGAGATGTGAAATACCACAGGTATCTCATTTGTACTAAGATTGGAAACTCATTACCACTAAAAGTGTCAGTTCTGATGAAGCATTTAAAAAAATTTCCAGAATCAAATTCAGAATGTCTTTACTAAGCTGTTTTATGGTAGATTGTACCATTGGAAATGTGATGAGTCTTCATGTAAAAATGCTGATTTGAATTAGATTTAGAATATATGTCATCCTCAATTAGCCTTCCCTTCATCAAAATGATCTCACAAACACGGAGAATGAATCTTTATTTCCTCCTTTGCACATGGGAGGTCATTTGTCAGATTTAATATACTTCTACCTATGTCTTGCTACATGCTTTGGGTTCAAGATGGATGACTACGGACTTCATGGGAAAAAAAGATATCACATCAGTAAGAACTTGAATTCTATTTTTATTAAATTATTATTGTTAACTTTTTATTCTGTAAATTATAGCAAAACTGATAAATCTATGATAAAGACATTATGTGGAAATTAAAAATACAGAAAGTTTTTTTAACACTTTCAAAACTATTTTGCACTGTAAGTTATTGCTGGTACTTAAAAACTGACAAGATATAAATTTGGTAAAACTAGCTATACATATTTTATTTAAGCACTAGATTGATGGGTATTATTCTGTTGTTGAAGTTTCACATCAGAACAATTAGCTTTCACTTAAAATACTATGCATGTTACAAACCATTGACTTCTTGCAGTTCCACAGAACATTGAGGCATAAGCAAAAAAATAATTAAGAAATAAAAATGCTTTTAAAAGTGTTCTTGATAGGTGCTGGAACAGCAACTATTATTAATGTTTAGTAAGATATGTCCTTTAAAGAATGCGATTAAAACAGGAACTTCTAAAAGAAAAGTTGGCTAGAAGAAGAACTTGAAAAAAACAATGGCAATTTCAAAACAAAACAAAACAAAAACAAGAACAACGACAACAACAAAAAAAACACAAAAGAAACAAAACAAAAAACCAAAAGAACAGCCTAAGACAAAAAGCAACACCCAAACTCAAAACACATAAAAGAATACCTGGTGGATACGTGAAAGAAGAGGCATGACACAGCTAGACTTGTGCAAGAGGCTTGTACCTTGGTTAATCTTGAATAAGTGGAGATAAATTGAATTACATAAACTAATGATATGAAAATAGTTGATGTAAAGGAATGTCAGGATGGAAAAATGAGTTTATGTATGTGAAGAATTTTCATACTTCTTTGTTTTTAACAGGAAGACTAAAAAAAATTAAAAAAGAGTTCTTATTCACATCAATATTTGTTGATGTGAATACTCTATTCTATTCATGCTTGATCAAAGAAACAGCAGACCATTAGGATTTCCCTTTTAATGAATATGTTTGCATACAGCAATTGCATCTCAGAGAAGACAAAATGTATGAGCAATGTGAATTTAAATGTTTAATGTATCTGGACCAAAGATTTTATTTCAATTTGTGTTATTCCTCTCTATCTTGCATAAATACTAGAGAATTGATATTAAGAAAGAAAATATGGTTATAAAATTCACATTTAAATACATCTGCACTAGACAAAATATTATTATCTAAATGTTGCTGCTGCATGTTGTTAACTGAAAAAATATGCAACTTTAGGCTAATCTTTTGTGAGGATATCATATAAAATAAATGTACAACAAAGGTTAATTTAAGCCTTTCTGCTTCTGTCACTGGTCCAAGTTTTAGACCATAGTTAAGATTTTGTGTTTCCCTTTAACAGGTGATTTTACGGTATACATATATCCACAGTGTGATACTTGAATAGCTTCCAGTATCAGAAAAGCAGCTCTATTCCCACAACCAATTGTACAATTCAGTGTTAGTGTAAATGGAAAAATGTTGCTAATTGTGTGATTTATTAGTCTAGATACATATAATTTAATCAGATATGCAAATATTATCATCTGTAATGACAGTTACCTGTGAATGTAATTATTTGCAGGTATAATAATGTGATGGTGGTTTATCATATTGATGAGCAGAATATGAAAAATTTAGAGTATGAAAGAATGAAAATAAAACATAAGTGCCCAAATTCTTTCCAAAACAATTTTAAAACTTCTGAACTTTTGATATCTAATCCAAAATCTAAATGGAATATTTACTTTGTTCTGTTTTGCTTTTTTATTTGGGCTTCTCCACTAACATGGGAACAAGAAGACTAGCAACGGTGAGACTAAAACTAAAACCTGTCATTTGACAATTTACTTATAATAATATTAAAATACATTATATTAATAACATATATATATATAAATTCCTAAATATATGGAAAATATTTTTTATTGCTTTTCATCAGAATTTTTTTGGATGGTGGAAAATTACCTTGAAAACTACTAAAAACATAACAATCCCATAAAAATAACTTTGCATGGAATATTTAGGTTTTGAGCAAGTTTGATTTCTGAGTGATGAACCTGGGATCACCTTCTTTACCAACTGCACAGATAGTATAATGAGAATTTCTATTGCTCCATCTCTCTTTATCTAAACAACAACTGAAATAGCCTACTGTGAACTTATATCTTTACTATCAATAAGAGTTGTACTAGAAAGGACTTTGGATTCCACTGTTTGTGATAGATGATAAATAATTGTGCTAAACAGCATATCTCCTTTAATATATAATTTTTTACTAGGTCAGATCAAATCTCTGCCCTTAAAATTGCATCACTGAGTTAACCTTTTTCATTTCTAAATGTAATCACAAACCAGCTTTAAAAATCAGAGGTCCAGTCCTCAGCTGATGGAAATCAACAAAGTCCTACTGAAATGTGGTTTTTGTAGGTCAGCTTCTCATCTGATGTGTATAAACTGGACATGACTAAATGAACTTATGCCTCAAGTGACTCTTCTATTACTATGACCTGTCAGAAACAATTGCTTAAAGTATAAAGCTGTGTTTAAGAATAATGTTTCTGTAGGCACAGCAACTTTCTTTGTATTCTTGCTAGAACTGCAGGAAAGTTGTCTTCAGGAGTACTTCCAAAGGCATACATGCCTGGGTGCTCTATGGTATTTTATTTTGAATTTTGTAAAGCATTTGTAGGAACTTATATTTGAGCTTGTGACTAATTCCACATTAATTGCTAAATAGTAATAAATGCCACATGTAACTGCTAAATTGCAAGGTCAGCACTGTGAAAGATCATTAGATTCAGTATAAATGGACTTATTTTCCTGTCTTATAATTGTGTCTCTGTATTTGGGGATTGAAGTGGCAGTAAAAAATAGACATTCAAGACAATACCCCATACTTAAATCTGTAACCTAGATTCAAATTGAGTAACTTATCCAATTTTATATGTTCTAGCAGTGATTATTTTTAGATAACTGTTGTCTCAAAATCTTTTGTAAAAATTGGTTCTTTTCTTTAGTACATATTAACTCTGACAGACCTACCAGTAGGAAATCATCAAAAATTCTGGATTGGTATGGATAGTCAAAACCAAAGGAAATAATAAGATGAACTTGAAGGTAAAGTGCTGTGCAAATTTATCATACATATTGGGTCATGATATCCACCTTACTAAGATAATTAATCTCAATCAAAATAATTAAAATAATCATGTGGACAAAGATAAGCAGGAGTTAGTGACCATTCTTGACATTGTCTCCCTTAGTTAGGCTGAATTCCTGAAGATTATTGATGATACTGGGGCTCCTCAGGGCTGAAGCAATCACTGTTGTGAAATAAAATTGTGTTCTCTAAGTTTGGACAACATGATCTTACATGCTGTATCTCCAGGCCTTTTTCTGGAGCACATAATACCTCATCAGACAACACAAGGAAAACCTCATAAGACAATTGTAACAAAGAGCTTCACTCAACAGTCACAACTGAGTATAACTGTTAAGCAGGCATTCTTTATTAGCAGCTCTGGGCAGCACTGGGGATTGCTCCACCATGAGTGCCGCACCTAACAAAACGCTCTGACTAATATAGACAAAAAGTATACATATTCATCAGATTTCCTGGAAAAAGCAGTCTTATGCTAGTGGGTTCTCAGAATTCATTTACATAGTCTGAGCATACGTAGTAAAAATAGAGTGAAGGTCTCCTCCTCCCCTTGGTGGTCCACATAGTCTTCCTCACACTGTCCGCTAGTTGAACTTTAGGGTTTCCTCGTCCATATATGGTCATAGAGTGACCTCATCCAACCTTCAGCTCCTGTTTGTTTCAAGGGGGTTAGTTTAAACCAGCTTCCAGTCACTTACCTTGACACTGGCGTCTTCTCAGGCACTTGTCTTGCATTTTTAGGTCTCTGTTATCAGGGATGTACTCAGGGAGTTTACCAGACTGTCCAAGGCCTGTTTTATCCCCACTAGGCAAGGATTTACAGGTTTCAAAACATTTTACAAGTGGGTAAGACTACAGAGGGTAATGAGGAAAAGAGTATAAATGAAATTATATACATTGCAGTAAAATACAGGAAAAATAAAAGCTAATAAAACACAAGTGATGGTTACCGTTAAAACTAAATGTCTTTACTGGTTTCTATACATTAACAAGGTCAGGAGTTCTTGTAATTTCAAGTATACTTGCAGCCACTTCCCTTCAAAATATGGAGTTCATCTTTACTTCCTGCAAGGGGGATTTTTCCCCCTGTTTTAGTTTATATACAGCTGTTCTAGATTTCTACACAGACATTTGAGAAAGATGAGATATAGTAGCATATATTTGCGTACTTTTTTGGATAGAAGTCTGAATATATCTAATGGAGGAATGACAATATTGGCTTCAGAGGAACTGAATATTTGAGTAAGTAAAAGTTGATTTAGGCTTTTAAATTGTATTGCTTTTTTTCCACCCCACCCCCCCACACCTCTGAGAGGACTGTCTTCACTCACCCCATTTTAGATACCGACTTTCCTTTTTTTTTCTCTCTGGTGTCTCCACTTGTTCAGGAGAAACAGCAGAGTAGAGAGCTGTAGGATGGAAAGTAGCCATTTCCTCTGGGAACTTGGCTCCATGGCCAAGGAGAGCTCAAAACTCATTCTTTTATTTCCTGTGTACTTGCTTTTGCCACTAGATTTTTCTGATGGCTACTGTGTCCTTTCCAATTTACCGGCTGACCATAGTTTGTCTAGAAAGTGACTGTAGCTGCTGTGCTTTACACTGCAGGCAGAATGGACTGAAATGTATATTCTACCATCATATTTCCAGAAACAGTTATGTTTAGTTCAGAAATAATTTATCAAGGATGACAGAACTTGTAATCAGAGTTTTCATGGTAAAAACTAGTACCGGGTAAGATTTTCTTGTTCACCAAATTCACAGGACTTTCAATCAGTAGAAGATCTGCAGGGGATATTTCTTATCTTCTATATGTAAGGCATGCCACTTGGTGGTAATCTTCTACGACCACTGCACTGCCTGATACCACATTATGCTTTGTTAGATGGAGTACACATCAGGAAAGAAGTAAGGATGAGTTCATATTGGAGAATAGCTTTACCAGGTCAGATTCTCCACTCATTTACGTTAAAATTGTCCTTCTGATCCCATACCAGGACTGGATGTGATTAGCTCCTGATTAACCCCCACTGGGAGGAAATAAAGCGAATGAGCTGTCAAACTCTAATCACTTTTTCAAAGAAATAAAGGAATATGTTTAAGAAATACTTTTATCCAAATTATAGTAGTAAAGAATTCCCCAAAGCTTTTAACTGAATAAATATTTTCATATTTGCTTAAAATTTAAGAACAATGTGTTTATAATCTAGGATACGTTTTTTCTACTTTCTGAAATGAATTATGTACTGCAAACTTTAAACTTTTACACCTATTAAACAAAAGTCTCCACCCAGACTTTTTACTGCGGCTTTATCTCCTTACATTTTTACTTGTTACTCGATATAATTTCATCATGTCTGTAATGATAAGGCTGAAAAAATAACCTTTATGATACCAGATGGATTCTAATTCTCAAAAATCTCTGGTGATGGCACATTCATATTGACATTTATACTGACTCCATTTATGACAGACTGAAGGTGATGAACGGGCCCATGCAAGAGGTCACCTTGTGTCAAAGCTGGTATACAGTCTGTCAAACACGGTGAATATAAGGCTGCTAATGAGGAATTAACTAGATAGAATGTGGCCATTTTACTGTTTTCATGCAATCCAAACTTGTTAAACAATGCTAATCAGGTGTTTATTAAGTGAAACCATTATGCCAAACTTGCTGCAGACCCTACCATATGTCAAAGAGGTTGTAAAGTATTATTCATCAGATTTAAAGCTGATTAATGAGTCATTTAATAGTGAACCTTTCTTTTCTTAGCCTCTAGCTAAGCATATGTACCAAGGTTAAACTAACATATACATGGTTTTGAAAATAAAGTTTCTGTTAAAAAGAAAGAAAATCCTTAACTAACTGCTCCATGAAAGTTGAATATAGTAGTTGAAAAGCTTTCAGAACGAGGAAGGTTATTTTCTTTTATTTTCAGATAAAAATTAGAAAAAAATTGGCATACTAATGTAAAATTAACAACTAGGAAACTAGGAGACATTTTCAGAGAAAGGAATAAAATTTACAAATCCTAAACATACTAAATACCAGCCTTACTGTTAACATTCATTTCACTATCTTTCCTATATTTGTTATTTACATATTATTGCAGCAGAATGAATGATATAGACCATCTTGGCAATAGACAAGCCAAAAAGTTGGTGAAATATGAGGCAGAACTGAAACACAGCTGTCAAAACTCTGCTCTGTCCATGTCAGGGAGCAATAAAGGTAAAGGTATTGAGGTAGTTGTAAATGTTAATGGTATAATGAAGCATGAAAGTCTAAATAGAGAGCTAAAATACATGCGCTAAACAACAGTAGGGTTCAGATAATCTGGAGATGATAGCCAACATTTCTTCAGTAAATAATCACCAAACCAACAGACACTGATGCTATTTTAAACTTATTTTCACAAGTAAGGAGGACATTACAGAGCAATTAGATATAAAATCTTGTATTCATACTTAGGTATTAGTTTTGCTTAAATTAGAAGGCTGAATAAATGCAGAACTCTAATCAATATTCTAATTTTCAAAAATGAAAAATAGAGATACTTGGAGGACTACAAATCAGATAGACAAAACAGCAAAACACTTAAAGGTGGAGATTGCTCCAAACCATGAGAAAAAGATTGCAGTGAAAGTTACTAGATATCACGAGATGATAAACCATCTATAAAAGGAAATTTAAAGCCTCCTTGGACAGCTTACAAAGAATAAAAAACAGAACTGATTACAAAGAATGAAACTTTTCAGAGATAAGGGTATAGAAGTGTAAATAATTGCTAAAAGCAAACTGAATTAAACCTTTGAAAAAACAAAACAAAACAAATCAACATTATATGCTAAAACACAAGAAGTCAAAAGAGGTGATCATTTAGCAGAGAACATGAGTTAGAACTTAAAGTTAAGTATGGTGCAAAGACAAATGCATTATTTCAGCTTACAGAAACGGCAGTGATGTGTAATGTGGAGGTAAAGGATTGACTGATGATGTTGAAGGTGGGCATGCAACTGTGCCAAATCTACCTGGATAAATTCCAACCCAGTAAACGTCCCCGTGAGGCTGTCACACTTTCAAGCCAGAAATACTACAGGAGTCAGCACTGCATTTGAAGTGACAGCGAAACAGGACATCCTTCCTGTTATGACATAGAGTGAGCTTTTAAAGTACCAGGCTTCAGACAGGCTGACATATATTTGACGTACATTTCATTGGAATATAAACTAAGAGCTTCCTAATGAAATGTGCCAATGGTATAAAGCTGGGAAGTATTGCCAATATAGGAACAGAATATCATATGGCAGGAAATAATGACAAATCAGATTGGAGTAATAGAAATGGAATGGAAGAGTTCAAGGTACTTAGAGACTAAAAGCAAGAATGACTGCTATAAGCAGTAAGTTCATCAGCTGATAAAGCTCACCTACATCACAAAATGCATTGCTTATGGCTTGGCATAAAATACCTAGCTTGTCTCAAAAAGAGATGAGACTCTGGACAGTGAAGAGCTAAGATATTTTCAACTTAGTCAAGAGACTGTTCTCTGGAACTGTTACAGAATAAGACCACCAAATTTAGCTGACCCCATGTTATATATGCTCCTCCATTGCTGTCACAGCAGCACTATCAAACCCTCCATATGCTTTCGTATCAGTTCTTGAGGCATATGACATTTCTTCAATAATACCTTATAAATAAATAAATCTTGTTGTCTATGGCATAACCCTAACACCCAGGTGCTTTGGGTTGAAAAAATGCCCCTCTCAAAAAAAAAACCAACAAACAAACAAACAAAAAAAAACCCGACGAGAATAAAGACACACACTGTGTGTTAAGGAGTTTTCAATGTGAGGATACAAAATCCAGTCTAGAATGGACTAGCCCTGAACACTTAGTCTGGACATAAGGGTTTTTTTTTCTTGAAGGAGATATTTTTAATGCTGGAGACATAGCCATAGAGACCTAGGTGTATTAACTAAACTAAGGAGACACCAAAAAAAGCTTTCCAATGAGTATAGAGAATCATTTATTCATATATGATACTAGTGAGGATTCTTCTGGAATACTTATTTAACTCATTTTCTTTAAAAACAACACAACTGAATAATTATTGACCTAACTAAAAACCTACTACAGGAAAATACTGAGAGTTTGGCTTGTGTAGTCCAACAAATAGAATAAAGAAAAACATATATGCTAATTTTATATATACAAGATAACAGAAATTGACAGAAAAATCGGAGGGGGAGGTTGTTTAAGAGAAAGCCTGCTCTTGACACAAGAATTAGTGAATACACCTGAATTTTTAAACAAGGTGTATTGGGTTTGCGTGGCAAGATTTTGGTAGCAGGGGGGATACAGGGGTGGCTTCTGTGAGAAGCTGCTAGGAGTTTCCCCCATGTCCAAAAGACCCAATGCCAGCCAGCTCCAAGAGGGACCTGCCGCTGGTCAAGGTTGAGCCCATCAGCAATGGTGGTAGTGGCTCTGTGATAACATATTTAAGAAGGGGAAAAAAACCTGTGCAACAGTGCAGTCGCCTCTCTGGAGAGAGAGTGAGAATATGTGAGAAAAAATACTCTACAGACTCCAAGGTCAGTGAAGAAGGAGGAGGAGGATGTGCTCCAGGCATTGGAGCAGAGATTCCCCTGAAGCCCGTGGTGCAGCCCATGGTGAGGCAGGCTGTGCCCCTGCAGCCCATGGAGGTTAACGGGGGATCAGATCTCCATCTGCAGCCGGTGGAGAACCCCATGCTGGAACAGCAGGATGCCTGAAGGAGGCTGTGACCCTGTGGAAAGGACCCACACAGGGGCAGGCTTCTGGCAGGACCTGTAGACCTGTGGAGAAAGGACCCCACGCTGGAACAAGTTTTCTGGCAGGACTTGTGACCCCGCAGGGGACCCACGCTGGAGCAGTCTGTTCATGGACAACTGTCTCCCATGGGACAGACCCCACATTCGAGCAGGGAAGAGTGTGAGGAGGAAGGAGCAGCAGGAACAACATGTGATGAACTGACCGCTATCCCCTTTTCCCTATCCCCCTGTGCTGCTCAGAGGGGGAAGGAGGTGGAGAAATTGGGAGTGAAGTTGAGCCTGGGAATAAGGGAGGAGTGAAGGGAAGGTGTTTTAAGATGTGGTTTTATTTCTCATTATCCTACTTTGATTTGTTTCGCAATAAATTTAATTGCCCTGAGTCACATTTGTTTTTCCTGAGATGGTAATTGGTGAGTGATCTCTCCCTGTCCTTATCTTGACCCACAAGCCTGTCATTATATTTTTCTATCCTCTGTCTTGCTGAGGAAAGGAAGCAATAGAATCACTTGTGGGCACCTGGTGTCCAGTCAAGGTCAACCCACCACACAAGGCTATTTTGAATGTTAGGTAAAGATTTTTACCCATCAGAAGTGATACACTCTTCCAATAGTGGCAGATGGAAACATAGCACCAACAGATTTTCAGAAAAAGTTGCATTAATTTATAAATGCATTATGTGATCTGATGCTTAGAAGGGCAAAAGAAGAGCTCAGTAACAAAAAGATCACTTCTAACCCTTTGTTATCTTCCATGACATTTGATAACTCCTTATTAATCATATTTTCCTCTTCCCTTGTTAAGTACATATTTGTCAGCTTAAATATCTGTAACAATGATATTTTGTTGTCAATTCAGAATAGATAAAAAACTGTCAGCATCCTGTACAATTTCTCTATCTGCAGTTTCATAGTAGTTAACCGGAAATAAATTTATGCCATTGTAATTTCTTTTAGAAATATATTTATTTTTCCTCAAATTAGTTGGTACATGTCTATCCCCATAAGGTATACAGGCAGTACTCACAGCAGAAAAAAAGAGGAGGTGAAGTCCCAGATTATGGTTTATTCTACATAACTCAAATGAAGAAAATTAGCTAATGAATTTTTTTCCTTTTAAAAATAAAATACTAGCGATTTATTCTGTGTCATCACCTCAGTTATTTCATAACAACAGCATGAATCCAACTAAAATTCTATGAATTCAGTATTACTTTTTAGAGCTATGTCGTAGAATCATAGAATATCTCAAGTTAGAAGGGACACATAAGGAACATCACAGGACTACCTAAAACTGAATCATATGACTAAAAGTGTTGTCCAGAAGCTCCTTGAACTCTGACAGGTTTGGTGATATGATCACTTCCCCGAAGAGCCTGTTCCAGTGATCGACCACCCTTTCAGTGAAGAACCTTTTTCTAACGTCCAATCTGAACTTCCTCTTGCACAACTGATCCCAGCAAGATCAGATCAAGAAGTTGTAGAAATGTGACTGAAATTTCTCTGGTCTCTCTTTCTCTCTTAAACAAACCTGGATTAAAATGGACAGTAAAAATAGTCTGCAAGATTTAATCCCCATGTACTTAAACCACCATAAACTACCAGTCTCTGCTGTGTTAAGGATTTTGAAAACTACCGGATCACCACACTAAAACTACCCTTCCTCACCCTCAGATTGAGTTACCCTTTATATCTAGTTTAAAAGTACTCTTTAATCTTGTCTTCTCAGGAGAACTGTCAGCGACTCCAGAGCAGCCTGGGCACAAGACAATCTTTGAAGAGGTACAAGGTAGGGGTCTGAATCCTCCAAATAGATAAGTGAATTGGTCCTATAACTCCCCAGATACAAGTGAATGTTCCTATATAAAATTACTGGTAAAAGGTGGACTTCCCTCTATTATTCTATAACATAAAGAATGTAGGAATTGCTGCTCTACTTTGTGGAAGCGAAACTCATGCTGATAATATCTGTCAAACTGAGTATATGGCACAGGGAGAAGAAACAAGTGCTGAGCTCAAGTTGTTGAGCTCTCAAGATCAACAGTGAATAAACTGAAGCACAAAAGGAAACCTAGGAGACTTCTGAAGGGTTTTTCGAAGTGCTGGGGTCTTTAGAATGATTATTAAAAAAAAGTTAGTTAAGGCCTTAGGACTGCAATTTTTTGCTGAAATGAAGCCTCAACCCATTTTTGCATTTGGAGCTCTGTTCTACAATTTTTGCTGACCTCAGTGTAAATCACTAGCTAAGAATCTGAATATTTTTTTCAAACATATCAGTCCAGATAATCTAAGCACTTTTATTAAAGGGATATCTAGGGGGCTATAGGAGGGGTGGTATGACTTGACAAATATTTTTTGGATATGTATCATTGCTGTGATATCCCCTCTCCTTTGCTGATGTGATGCATACTCCTCTTGACCCAGTGCAGGCTTTTTAACACATACTGAATCAACAAGAATGTTTGGATTTCAGAAGCAGATGAAGACAATTATTTTTTTACATATTTTCATATAACACCTGTGTATTATAATTATGATTCCAATCTGAGGAGAGAAATTGACATAAAAGTGGGAGAAAACAGAATATAATTTGCTTCTATAAGCATATGCAGTTAAAGGAAAACTTCATGACAGCATAACAATAATATGTTTATTTTAATATTTAATTTACTATAAATTTTAAATATATTTGAATTTTAAGTCTGATGTGATGTGTACTTATTGTTTGATTCTGACATATTGAAAAGGAAACTTCACGAACAAATGGTTATACAGAGTAAAAACTGAAAACTTCCTACTAATTTTCCTGAAGAGAGACAGCCAACACAGTTATTTTAGAAGAACAGGACCAGTCACTTGTGCCAAGTAAGCAAACCCATGACCCACTGAAGTCATACTGTACTGGGAGAAATAGAAGCAGGCATACAGATGCATGCAAGTGGATCCATTTTGTCACTTACTGTGCTTATTATGTTTGAAGTACTTATCTAACACAGACTAAGACCAGGAACATGAAATGCTACCATAAAACAGGTAGAGGTTTATACCCAGTTTTTCTCATAGAAGATTTTTTATCTGTCTGAACTGTTAATCTTAATTCCCATAATGCTACACCTTGGGAAAACAGAAGGAATAATTGTTTACAAATTAGACAATCTTAAAATGTATAAGACCATTGCAAATGTAATTTTATGATTATATCAGCAATGCAAGTGACATGATCTGTAGGTCATATCTTTCTAAATAAAGAACTCTTTGGTGCTAAAATGAGTTTGTTAATCTACAGGGAAGGGTAAATGACAAATTCTCTGACATTCAAGGATATGAGTGCCTCAGGACTGGAGTACATCGCAGTTCCAAAGAGCTGTCTGAAGCAAATGCAGAAGTGTCAGACAGTAAGGCCATAAATTAGTACAATATATAATGAACATTCATGTTTCAAAAGTTCTGTACAAATACTGACAGAATAGTCAAAATATAATTTATAACTAGTGTATATTTTGTTTCTTAATAAAAGTTGAATTACTTAAGTGGAATACCATCATCCTATATGACTTAACACTCCATCTAGTTTTGAAGTTTGTAAAGGCTAACAGGGTCTGGTAATTTCTAATGAAGTAAATATGATACAGTTACTAACAAGTAATCTATAATCACTGCAAACACATAGTGATTTATATTGTTTAAACTTAATACTTCTACCATGATATCATTGCCAGAAATCACTTAATAATATAACCAATATGCAGTGGAGAAGTGCACTAATCTACAATTTTTCACGTACTGAAGAAAAAAAACCCTTTCTCTGCAACTCTTTTTTTAATTTAAATTTTCTGAAAAGGCATGTCATAATGCAGTTATCAATGCAGATAATAAATGTTTTTTTAAAAAAAAAAAAATTGGATTGTGGCCAAATCCATCAGGTTCCTTTTCCAAAAGATAACTTCCAATAGTCCATCCCTGATGACAATGCCTTGAATATCTTTAACTTTTCCATCAGAACCATTTAGTGTAACTATTTCTTCTCCACAGCTTGAACATCACTACCATTGTCAGAACGAGGCAAACAAATTTATGATGATGTTCCTGGGAATAAGTAACTAATGCAAAGGGGATTTCTCTGTAGTTCTTCATTAACATTTTATTCATTACAACAAGGGAGTTATAAGAGTTTCCTTTTACGCAAATTAGGTCACAGGATAAAAAATACACAGCATGGAAACACAGTGTATTACTACATAGAACAAAAGATCTGGTTAATAAATTATGATAATGGAATTAGTCTACTGCTAATGCTGAAAGGCACATTTAAATATTGTGAAATTTACTTGGAGAAGAAAAAGCTCTTACATGTATTCATAAATTGTTTTTCTCCTTTGTGCCTCAGTTTCTGCAGTTATTTTTTATGTTATTTCCCTCTGAGGGAATGTACGTATCCTACTTTAAACATTTGCTTTAGTTTATTAAAAGACAAAGGAACACTTTGAGTGGGTAAAAGACAAAGTTTTACTCTCCTGTTTTTCAAATGAATGCTTTAGCTATGTTCAGAGACATCCTAGATCAGTTCAAGAAGATTCATTCTGGAAATGATGGTGTGTAGAGTACAGAGACTGAAAATAAATAAACCTAAGAAAAAAAAAAATCCTTAAACATTGTTAAGAAGATAGTCATTAAGGAAATATGTGCCATGGATATTTATTATCATCACAGTTATTTATTTATTTATTTATTTATTTATTTATTTATGTAATTATTTATTTATTAAACTTGTTTCCATTTGTTTGTTTTGGATTCAATTTATTTCTAAGATATTTAAAAAAAATAGGCTAAATTCAGATCTGGTTTAAATGGTTTAACTCTATTGAGCTAATTAATTTGCAAGTACCTCATTAATTCAGTGATTACCTTCAGTTTGTTCGTTACATTAATTTAACTCCTTTTTGTCCATTTAGCAAGGTCTGAATATACCCAAAGGGTGGCAATATGAAGACTTACAAAATTGTTTTGGGCAGGAAAATAAGGAAAGGTTCTTCATTTCTTCAAAAGTAAGGCAATAAATTTTAACCATTTTTTTGGGAATGTCATCATCCACACCAGCTGAGGACATTCCTCTTGTCAAAAGAGAAAGATCAGGCATTTATCAGACAGTATTTTGCACAGAGCAATTTCTGTTCTGTTATTGATAATACTTTGATTAACAAAAGGTGAAAAGGAAACCAAGACACGAATAACTCCCTAAACTCATTTACTTTTTAAAAATTATTACTAAAAATTGTATATGTATGGATCACCTCACAATCTTTTTAAAAGATATTTTTCAAAGATAAATGAACAGGAATGCTATCAGTGTAAATCCCAAAGTGTATTTCAATAATTATTAAGGAATAAAGAAGGATCTTTGAAATGGAACACCTTTGTTGGTATTTCATACCATGTAATTTTTTCTAAATCATTGGTTACTTTTTAAAGTGCATTACTCTGCTCCTCATGTCAGCATACTTAGATCTGTAAACAAACTTACACCTCTCCTTGTAACTTTATTTAACAAAATCAAAAATGTAGATCAATTGCTAAGTCCAGGAATCCACGTTTCAGACATTGTTTGAGTACTTATGTCTACAGTATTCCCTGCAGTGCCGTACAGAGTGTTGGTACTGCTCAGACTCAATACAATGCAACCCCCTGAAGATTAAAGCTGGGTGCCAGAAGTATTGTAGTTACCTTAAGGTGGCCTTCATTCTAAGAGCTACCCTGGCATAGCTAAATTATTTCTGTGCCAGAAACTCATTCACATGGAGTCAAATCAAACAAAAAATATTGTCATATGCGTTGGAATCCGGTTCTGCCAGAGTTCCAAGGTTCTTTTGTGGATCACTAGGGACAGAATTATGACAGAAGAGAGGGTGGATATCGGTTAGCACACTATATGTATTTTATTGTATAAAAGGTCAGAGTAACCCTTAAAGAGAAAGAGAGAAACAGGGAAGTAAGACAAATGCAAGATTTTGTTTCAAGCAGAGGATAGTTACCACCACGGAGTTCCAACAACATCTCTCCATGTCCATCTTCTTCATTTGTGGTGGGGGAGCTCCAGAGACAGCCACCTCCTGTTGCTGGGCTTCACCTTTTATGCTGCTTTACTTAAGTGTGTTGCCACGGATGTTTTACCATAGCCATTTTACCACAGTATGTTGCTATAAGATGTCATCACAGACCATTGCTATGGGGTACTGCATGTTTGTTGGTTATCACGTGAACTGTATAGTCATCTTGGGAGTGCATGCTCCCTAGATTTTGCTTTTCATGTGTCGTTCACACACCACCACGAACACCCCCCACCCCTAGTTCTTTTCGGCTGTGTGTAAAGTTTGACAGTTGGAGGTGAAAGCCAGCATTCCAGGAAAAGAGGATGCTGAAACAAAAGTTTCTGTGTTGGATCTCCACAATATGTAGGTTCATTCAGAGTAAATTTTTAAGGAATGGCCAGAACTGTCTACATCTTAATGCTACTGAACCCTTAGAGAGTACATATCTTCCAACCTGACTGGCAACCCCCATCCATCAGGTGTCCAAAAATACGATTAGGAGACTTGACCTTGCATATGCTGCAGCTGTAATAGAAGATATTTCCAGAGAAAGAAAAGAGTACTTCTGTAAACTAATGGTTAAGCAATAACGTATTAACCTTGTATTAACTCCAGAAAGCAGCTGTGATTGAAATCAGCAGATTTCAGTCTTCAGAGTGACAGCAGATACTTAAGTTCTTCCCCAAAACATTCACTGGCACAAAGATAAATCTTAAACACGAATGTTGCTATTTAGCTGGTAAAATTCTCTGAGCATATTTACTGTAGTGTGGTCTACAGAAAGAGTTCACTGCATTTAATATTTAGTCTTCCTTTATTAAATATGCTCTACAGATGTGCAGATAGGTCCAGAAGATATTTCCCTTATTTCCCAGCAAAATGCTCTAAAATGTGAGGATATTTTGAAAAAAATAACATAATTATATGCTTAGCTTTAGAAGAAATCTCAGAAATGTGGATTATAGATGGAGCCACACAATTTTAAGGTAGCTACTTTTCAAGTGTGGTAAGATTTCAGAAATGCTGTTATGCCTCTCATTTCCTGTGGGCTGGCTCTAGGTTGTTTCCAGCATAGCAGACCAAAAATCTGGACTAGATCCTAAGACCATCCCATGATAATTGTTCAGGAAGCACAAGAATTTCACTCAGAATACTCTTGAACCCAAGATGGGGATTTGGCAGCAGGTGTCTGTCTTGCTTTGTGGTGAAGACAGTGTGCCAATGGTATACTTATTGCTGCAGATGGATCTGGAAGGTTTGCCTTGGGGTCAGTGTATAAACTCAAGTAGAACTGTGACTCCAGGATTCACAGTCTTTGCCAGCTACAAGGTACCCTTCGTTAGTCTATTTCTTCCGTCCCCACTTGGATTTAAATGTGATCAGGAAAACCCAAACAGCAAGCAAACACTTGTTCTCCTACTGGAAATCAGCTGTATAAAGTCCTTTGCCCTGAATGTGAAGTCTGAAAAAAGCTTTTCAATATTTTTCCTTCCTCAAGCTTTCCTGTTTTGCTTCCAGTTTTCCAGACACCTATACAGACAGTATATCAAAAATAATTCTTTCTACATAATAATAATTATTATTCAATACCTAATGGAAAATTCAACAAATAGTAATTTTCAATCACAAAATGTACCCCTGTTAGGAGAACAACTTAGCAATGCATAAATGAACTGTGAGACCAAAGACCACTGATTCAAGAGCAATCATCCTATTCTGAGCAGGCTAATGTGCATGTTAGAGCAACCCCTGCACAAGGCTACATTGAATTACAGGCACATGTACAGTAGATAATCCAAACTGGAACTGACCTTGGCAACAGTCCAGGATGATATTTTCCCCGGGAGGAACTGGTCTTGAATATTTTTTTCAGAAGTGTTAGGCATTAACATTGTATTCATAGACTTTTATTTTCCACTTATTTAAATTATAACAGACTTTATAAAAATATAAATGTAGTGCATTTCCTAGATTTATGTTCAAATCTGTAAAACTATCACTAAGTTTAATGGTGAAAACATTGGCTTTTACCATTTTACAAAATTTGATGGCACCAGTAAAATTGGTATCTATTTTTATATTGAATTGTTTTTCTAGGAACTAAGTTTCGCTGAAAATATTTTTCTTATCTAAGTGCCAATTTAATCCTTTAGAGACAGTACATGTACCAACCCTTCATTAGACTGTTTTTTGGGGGAGAAAGAAAACTTAGAAATTTTTAAAGTTTAGAATGACATTACTTTTGTTCTAAAATTGGCACTAATTGCTCTAAAACCATACTAGCTTAGTAGTCTGTTCTAATAAATAACTGTTCCCAGAAGCATTCATTTTCTGACTGTGAGATCACTTGTTTGATATGGCTGACATCTTCACTATTAAATTCTCTTACATTCTAAACCACAGCAGCTAAATGTCCAAAGTGGTTGTTCTGAAGTGTTCCGGGCTTGTGCTAGCTCTCAGAGAGCAACACACACTTGTGTCAGCAGTCCGGGAAGTGTCTAGACCTTGTGGGTGACAATTTCCCAATCCAGTTACTAGAGGGCCAAACAGGGATAATGTTCCTTCTGATTCACTGCTCACAGACAGGGAAGATGTTGTGACAAATTTTCTCAAAGGTGGCAACCAGGACTGTGCTAGCTGTTAGACAATCTCTCTTCCTTAAAGGAAACTCTCAAGATAAGCACCAGGGCTAGGTCTCTGGATTTGATAAGAACAGACTTCAAACTCTTTAAACAAGTGCTAGAAAATCCTTGGGAAAGCTGCTGGGAAGGAGGACAAAGTCAATGAGGAGAGCTAATTGATTTCAAAAGAAAATGTGTTGGGGTCTCAGGGACAAGCTACCCACATTGTGCAGGAAGACTGGGAATTTTGGACAAAGCTGAATTGCCTGGGAAAGGAGTTTCTCAATGAACATAGCAGGTTACCTACAGCAGTTGTGGCATCTCCGATGCTGGACCCAGCCGGTAGGCTGACCTGATGTGGTGTTGGTGATAACCCTACTTTAAACTGGACACCAGACTACATGGTGACACCTTGGGAAAAATGTATTTAAGAAAGGGAAAAATGCCATCAGATAAAGAACACATTGGCTCTTCCTAAGCACAAACCAATGTGAATAATATCAGAATTAAGTTTCAGAGATTTTTTCTAGATCTGATAGGAACTTACGACTTGGTCCCTGATTCTCACAGGTATTTAAGCCCCTTACTATAGCTGACAATAATGAGTTAAGTGCCTATGTACCTTTGATAATTTTTTTAATTAGCTCTGTAGTGATCTGCCATTCTCAGATGGAGGCTTAATAGGTAAAAACCATCATAATTATATATATTAAAGCTGTTTGTCCACAAAATGATTCATCACAGATATATTTTTCTTTCCTTTTGCTTCATAGTACACATGACCTTCTTACATTCAGTGGGATTTGAGTTAAAGAACTGAAATTTGTAGGTGGAAAAGAATACTATATTTCAATGTTTTAACTGTGTTGTTTGTTTTTTTTTTTTTTAAAAAGAATGCTCTCATCCAGACAATTCAATTTTATAGATTTTCTTTTTTGTGATTTTATTACCTCTTTTTGCAGACTGTTTTTAGTTTATGGTCATTGATTTTATGAGCTTCCTAATTTTAAGATAGAAGAAGCTGTTGAGAAGTTCTGTATGCTTGTAAATGTAATCTACATTGCAGTCATATTTAGGAAAACATTAATTGCAATCATTTACTGCACAGGAAACAATAAAATATTACATCTATATTTCTAAGAACAGTGACCAAGTGAAGCATCTTTTCTCATTTCTCCTTCTGTTTTCATATTCTCCTGCATTCGAAAATGATCTTCATGTCATTTGTAAAGAAAGAAGAGCAATATATTGAATATCTTTGTGTATTCTTAGGCACTTGGCATTTTCTAGAAACCTGTATGTTTGGTAAAGCTACCAAACTACTACAAAATTGATAAACCACAATAAAAGTGATTTGCATATCACAGTATATTCTATCAAATATTGAGATATTGCAGCATCCATCTTTGCACAGGAAGACTAATTTATTATTACTTTTTTAATGGATATTCTCTTAAATTTAACGATGATTTTGCTTTTTTACAAGAGTAAGAATATGTTTGAAAGAAAAAAATAAAAATCCTTCCTTTTCATTCTTATTGTCTTTGAAGATGAGAAGTCTGAAGATCCTCTCCAGACATCCAGAAGTTGACATCAGTGAGAAGATTCTTTAGAGGACTGGTGTATTTACAGCAACTTGAAGACCTTTTTATGCTCGCTTGAAATAAAGCATTTCTTACACTACAAATTTTAAACATGTAATTTATACAGATATTAAAGTGAGATGACCCTGGTTACTATTTATGCTATCTTCTTCATCTACATCTTAGAAAACAGTATTTCTTTATTCCTAATAAATAGATTTGTAAAATATGTCATCTGTACAACTTGATGTAACAATTCGTGATAGAGTACTGTCCAGGACCAATTTGCAGTTGATTCTGAATATGTTATTTACTAGACTAAGAGAAAGAAGTTTTAAACTCTAAGCTATTTCTAAATGGAGACAAAAGTGGATTAAAGGCTTCCTTAGCACTATTGAATTAATAGGGATTTAGCAACTGATTTCTCTAAAACATATGTCAGTTCCTAGTGATGTAGGATTGGAATGGTCCTCAAGTTTTATAAAGCCATCAAATTCATCTTTCTTAACTGAAGAAAGAATACAGGTACACCTATATTCTTTTAATCTATTCCTTCAATAAAAGACATTTCACTATTTCTAATTGTCCTGTTCCAGTGCTTAACTATCCCTAACATTTGAGGACATTAGTCTTTAAGAACATATGGCTATATGCATACTTATAAGTTATGGAGATTTTAATATGATAATGCTTCCATGTGTATTTTTAAAATAAATTTATATTTTGTGTATCAACACTTACCATTATATTCTATGAAACCATCAATAGTAATACTGCTGAGGTTAATGGAGATTTTAATGTTAACTCTACTGACTGTATGGCATGAATAAAGCTAGTTGGAAAACCAACATCTACCTTTTGCTTTTCACATAATCATCAATAATAACAATGTATTTAAATTGAAGATAAAAGTCCACTTCGAGGATCAATAGTGTTGGTAATGATGTATGTAATAGAATACGACTAGCTTTGACCCTCAGAACTCTGCACAGAAACTTATTCTGATTAGTAAACAGAGCAAAACGTAATGTGGAAAATACATAGACAATGGTAAACCTAATGTTAACACGTCCAATAATATATGGACTTTGATTCCATCAGAAGGTTCTGCTGATACCATAAGTGACTTCAAGACTGAATTACAACATCAGTACTTAATAAAATAAATGATAATTTATTACAGCAGTGTCCCCTGTTGCTCCTAAACATAAGATCCTATCTTTCTACTTCAAGACTGACTTTTAGCTTCATTATATCTCACTTGTAAAAAATGTCTTTAACTGGGTTTCACATACATTTATCCAACTGATGATCAACTTCTTGTAATATATTAAATATTATTTATACTGTGCTTTATGCTGGACTTTTATTCAAGCAAAACTGCAGAAAGATATCATTGTATCTTTGCTGGAAAGGCTGAACTATTGAAACTGAAATTATTTTATTCAGATTATGAATACTTTTTATGTAAGTCAAAAAACAACAACATTCTTATTTTAGAGTACTGATTTTTTGTGTTTTTTGTTTTAGGTTTTTTGGTTTTATTTTGGGGTTTTTTAACAACTAATTTTCAAATTTTTCAAATTAAAACAGTTCCATATCCTAATCTGAAGTAAATAGGACATCCTATATTTCTAGTTCAATCCTGTGTCATTTCATGTTCTGGATATTAAGGTAGTTGACTTCAGTGCACTCAGTGTAACTCCTTCTGTCAGCTTTTTAGAGTCATGCTTGCTTATAGCCCTCAGAAAGACACCTATCATCTAAAGATCTTATCTCTAGCTGATATTAAAGTGAAAACCTCATACAGACTAATGTGGTTTTCATAGCAGATGAACAGCATTGTATGTTGATTTCAATCAATCCTTACAGGTAGGTCATAATGAAGAACATTTGTACTAGGATTTTTAAAATGGAATTAATTTTTCCTATTCAAATATAGCAGTAAGATCAGAACCTATATTATTTTCTGAATTCACATTGCAAAAAAGATCTAGTTAAAGCCTTTTCGTACTAATAGTGATATATTTTACCCTCCCCCCAAAAATCTGTAATTGTCAGTAAATTCTTGGATATCTAGATCTTATTTGTATCCTATTCAAAATATTATTAATTTATTCTTTTACAAATTATTGCTTTTCCTATACATGAAAATAGAAACACAGGGTCTGACCAATGAGAATAGATTTTTGTGGTTTCTAATCCAACCTCGAATCCAGCAATAATTTCTTTGTTATAATTGCTGTTGATGCATGGAAACAGACTCTACAACTCAGAGAGAGTTATAAAGCAGGTATGTTTATTCCAGCACCGGGGTGCAAGGGGATTTCTCCATAAAGCTTGCACACCAACAGCACATTTTACCAGAAACTATAGAGTGTGGATATACATATTCATTGGATTACACAATACAAATACACATACGCATAAGTAAGGCTGGGTTAGTTCGAAAGGCTGGTGTCCGCAGTTTATGTTATCTTTGTGCCTGCGCGTTGTCTCCTGGTGGTCATCTTCGGGGGTCTTTTGGAGGAAGGCTCACAGTCTTCTTCACCTTGTACTTTTCCTCAGAGCATGCACAGATTCTCTTAGCCAATTTCTTGAACAACAAGAGTGGTTCCAGCTGGTTTACCCCCTTTATCTTATCTAAAAGCACTAGCATATTAGTTTCTACTGTCCATATACGGCTGTCTATACTCTACAAAGACTCAACTTCTTAAAACACATCAGCTTTCCAAGGACTGAAGTGCTAAGGCTTGGACAACAGGCCCAAGCCAGAGTTGACCTATAGATGAATCCTGTATATTTTATAACTGATAATCATTGTGCTAGTAGGTATTGTACTAAGTTATGATGACTCACTTATGCTGGTGTAAAAAGTGCTAAAGCATGGAAATAGTGCAGCCTGAACAACAGGCCCCAAGCTGAAGCTGCTAACTTAGCACGTAGTCATTAATAAAATATGTAAACTCGCTAGTGAAAGAGAAAATATAATCAGTAGTGAGGACAGAATGTATGCAACTTTCCTTTCGCAGCCTTGTTCAAAGCTGAGAACCCAAGTATTTGGCCTTGTTAGAAACTCCCTTGGTTCCCCCCCCTCCCCAAGCCCTGGCCAAGCTTTGGGTGGAATCCAACAGGAGAATGAAACCAGAAATTTTCCACTCAAAACAAAGGTGCCAGCTATTCTGGCTTGTCGATCTCTGGTGTATAAGGCTGGGCCCGTTTGCAGCGACTTTGGATGCCTCACCTATGGGTGGACGCACCGTGTAGGATTTCCCACTTGCCGGGACAGGCTCTCCAAATCCTCGCTGTAACCGGGGCTGCCCAGCGTCTGTGGATCTGGATGATGATGATGATATATGCAAGTGGTGATGTATTTCTCTTAATCACTATTCTCTCTCTCGTGTAGTAATGATTTGATGCATTACCCTGTATTTTCCTGTTTGTTGTTTTAAGTGCACTATTCTGCTTTTTTTCTTACTGCATGTTTTCTGTATTACTCTGTTACATTACTTGGTTACATTACTTGGTTATCACCAGTAAAATACGCCTACTCTTTTCACTCTGGTGTCCGAGTTTAACTGGTATCCTTAATCAGCAAAACAAAGCACATGTCTCTTATTTTTGCCGAACATAGTAGTTCTTGGTATGTTTTCACAGAAAACTGCCTTGTTTTGATGAACACAGTAGCCCTTGGTAAGTTTCCACAGAACAGTCAGGGCAAGCAGGATTATTAAGCAATATTCAGAAATCATTGCAAGTTGCTATAAGTTGCTATAAGTAAATAAGTTGCAAAGCAGGTGATCATTTCCCTGTATCACTATAGATTGATAAATACTCTGAACACATTCTGTCTTGTTAAACAAAATTTTTAACTTAACAGGGATCTACAACTGTGGTATTAAATTTTAATACAAATGCTATTCACACATCTTAAATGTGTTATCAGTCATGTACTCCGCAGGAAAAAAAACTATTTTAAGTTCTTTTAAATATTTCATCAGCTTCCGCTCACCCACTAATTAATATGTCATTGACTGAGGTGCCAAGTCCTCCTACCCAAAGCCAGAATACAGGTCTTACCTGGGATAACTACTTACTTCAGTTCAAAAAACTGAAATACTAAGGAGGTATCAAATTCATGGGAAAAGACTAATGAAAAAAATCATAATCTACTGATTTTTTCCTCTCTCCTCCCTTAGCCCTATATAATTAGGATTAGCAAGACTGTAAAAGGAAAAGCTAGTTTCCTTCTATCTACCTGGTATACCTTCTGCAGGGGTAACTGGAAAGTTGAGCTGTGCCTATGAGAGAACTCAATAAGTGCCTGTTTCCACCTCTTCTTATTATTTTATTTATTATTTTATTTTTTCTCTCTTTTTTTGGTGTGTTTTTGATTTTAGTATTCCATTCCACCCCATTATTTTCCTTTCAGAATAAAGTAGCCATCATGAGCATAAAATGCAGGAAGCTTGTACCACTTCTGCAAGTCAGTAGTCAAAATGGACAATTTCTGTCCCTCAGAACCATAGTTGACATAATTCTGTAACTTTTTTCAGGATGATAAGAAAAAAACAAACAGAATAGGGAATGAAATACTGCATGGTAGTTCATAAAGGCAGAATACAATTAGGAGATCTCATATAGCTATGAATGTGCTAGGTAGAGAACTTAAAAGGAATATTTTTCACAAATGAATCTTTATTTTCCTTACTAATTAATAAACACCATGCTGTGAATAACTGGTGATAATGTTCTAATAAGAAAAATCAATAAATTTACACTCAGGGTCACTGTAATTGATGCTGCAGAATAAAAAAAATGTATTCTCCATTGATCCTTTAGCAATCTTCTAACTAAAAAGGAGAGGAAAGAAAGCCAATTACTGTAGTATGCCTCTGAAAATGATAAGATTAAAACAAGCTAATTATGTGTTCTTGAATAACTACAATTTCTGATAAAAGTAAGTAGAATAAGGACATCCTGTGTCTCTAGTACAGAGATATTACTTTTTACTAATTAAAATATAGTAATTTTATATTTAACATCTCTTAATCAATAGGCAAACAAATAGTTAGAATAATAAAACTTAAAAATCTCCCAGGATAAAACCTTTTGATGTTGCTGTGAACAGAGGATTAAACTGAAGAAAGAAATAAGCTCTTGGAGCATTGAAGCTCAAGGAATTTTCATACATGAGTAAACCACATTTATGAGAAGGAAATGACAACACAAATAAAATCCTGGGAAAAGCTGTCCACTGTTTTCTGTTTTCCATAAGATGTATCAGTTATTCCTTCAAGTGATTCCCACATAGCACCAAATATGCAGAGCCTTGATGTCTTCCACTGCAGGTTTAGCCATACTGGAGTATGGCTGTAAAAATTTATAAATTATCAGTACTAAATGATGTAGAAAGTCAGCAGCATCTACTGCTCATTTTGGTCTCATAGTTCAATAAAATAAGTCATTACAAAATCAGATTTCTGTTTTAAAGATGAAATAGGTACACAACCTCTCTTTAAAACTGATCGTAAAATTCATTAAAATATTTGGAAATAACTAGATTTCTCTTCTTTTCCTTTTCTACTGCAGGCAAAATCAAACCCAGCAGAAATATAAGGCAAAGGAATTATTCAATACCACCTGAATGCACATGCAACATCATGTATAGTTATTCTGACTTCAAACACTTGATTTGAATTTGAGGTATAGCATGTGATTTTAAAGGCTAGATTTAATCAGATTCTTCACCTTCAGATCTTCTGTCATAGAGGTGCCACACAGGCATCTCCCATCAAGCCTACACAAAACTTTAGGCAGTTTTCCCTGACCTATTTAATTCCCTCCAATATTGTCAGATTCATTTATTTTGATCATACTTAGTAGTCTACTCAGCGTCTCCCAAACTCACATCATTCCTAACATCTCGAGCCCACAACATCCTAGTTAAAGCCTGTTTTCCAGTCATTCTCCAATTAGTCATGAATGGAGCACTGAAATTAAAAGCTATCACCTCTAGCATATATTCCGCCCTCGAAAGTCACTGGATAAAACCAAAGATAAAGTAACAAGTAAGGGTTAGTTTAATCTTAGGACTAGTTTCACTGAAATATCTAAATCTACATACATTGGATGCTGAAATCCAACAGCACTAGGCACTGGTTTAGATTCAACTGTAAATTCTAGGATAACATTTTCTCGTCAGATTATTAGCTATAAAATTCTTTTTTTGCATTTCTTCATTTTTTTCCAGATCATCAGGTATCTCTGGTAGCTCTTAAGATACAAACATAAAATCAGTGTATTTGGAGCTGCAATTGAGAACAACCACTATAATTGCCTGATAATTACTTACCGTGTATGCTATTTTGTGTCTTAACCTAGGTAGGTTATAACCTATTGTCACAACAGTTCTTTTAGTGGGTGGAGGTGTGTATGTTTTGAAGTGGGAGATTTTCAACATACATAGAGCAGGACAGCTGTAGATTCCCAGACAGATTATCAGTAACTGATCAATAATAAATGTCAGGAAAGGGTGTTGAAAAAGAATAACATCACTGTGGGAAAAAAAAAAAAAATTCTCTCGCTATGGAAAACCATTTTTATGAGTCTGTATTTTACAGTAGTCTTGTAAGTGTGATTTTGTTAGGACTTCCTCAGTCACATACTTTTCAGGGAAAGAGCCAAGCTGAAAGATAAAACAGATGTAAGAAGCTATACTTTGCCCTAGGCATGCTTTCACTAATTTTAATTTGTTATTATTCAGTTCAGTGAGCTTGTTCAAGTTTAACATTTCAATTAGTTGTGTAACTACCTAAAAAGAAGTATCATATAAAGTCATTTGTGTTTTAGGGGATTCTGATGCTGGTTCATAGCATGGAAAGTACTTGCTCATGCTTTTCAAACATGTTTGATCAAACCTAGAGGACTTTACCCTAGAGGCAGGTTCTAGAAAGAATGGAAGAAATTCAGTTCTCTGCCACTGCATAGACACTGTCAACAGTGCCAGAAAGGATGAAAACATCCACTAAACCTGGCTAGTGCTCTGTGAGTTATCATCATCTGAACTACTCAGCAACATTCCTCTTTCAGGGTCCCCTCTTGACCTATTTTTCTACACTGAAATCCCTATAATGAAATTTTGAATAACAATATTCAAATCATTGTACTTCTGAAAGAGTAAGTAAATGTAAATAATCTATGTTATTACCCAGAGATGTGGCTCAGAATTAAAATTTAAAAACAAGCAACCAAAAACCCACTTTTGATTCTAGTACCATTCTTCCTTTAATGTTATTTTGAAAATTTTCATTGAAAGCTTAGTAGAACATCGAACACCCAGCACTCTTTCTGATTTCAGCAGCTGAAACATTATGAGTACAAAAAAGAAAATTTTTAAAGATAAAGTATTCAGTACATTCATTATACACCCTGTTCTTAAATACACATATGTAAAATCAAAGTGTATTATAAAATTGTGTTATACATTTTTGGCTTCACTAGCATTTTATTACATTATTAGTGTCACTAAGATGTGTATTTGCATTCACATATGCTTCACTAGGCTTTTTTACAACTGCAATTGTCATATACCACTGAAACTATCTTAGTATCTGCAGGCAAGTAAGAAGATCAGAGAAAATAGAAAGACTGTTTGGAAAGAATAAAGATAGAAACAATGTTAATGTTAACCTGAAACCAATTTATACTCCCTTCAGCTTTGCATTGAGCCTGTTTATCTGCTGCCTTGCTCATCTGATCTTTTTTCTCTGTGCAAAATGTTTTTAAAATAATACTAAATTAGAATAGCAGCATTTGTAGATACAGAGTTACAGATGGGATTAATTTCTAAAACTTGAGTATCCAGTCTGTCATACTTAACCTCCTATAGTCTAATTCTGACTTTTAAACAATGAAAAGAACCAGGTGTCACCAGAGGGGAAAAGCCAAGTATTTTAGACATTTATTTCATGATGTTCTGAATTGCCAGCTGTAGATTCCACTGAGTATCCAAAGAGATTAGTTTATACTCATGATTTACTTTCAGACAGCTGAAGTTGGATAATACAAATTGTATGCTTCTAATTTTTAGATGGCTTGAAGTGAGACTATAGGCAAAAGGGAGTAAAAATATGACTCTTAAGAAACCTGCTGGCTTCAGAATACATATGTTCAAAAAGTTACATTTCAGCAGAGTAAGAAAAAATACAAAACTCACCAGCAAAGTCTATCTCTGAGAGATTTGATCCTAGAGATTCTGAAGTGGTCAAAACTGGTGGTTTATGCAAAAATCCAAAGAGGATTTGATTCTGTGAAAAATCTCAGGCATAGCCTAATGATCAAACTCAGGAGTTTCTGATACATCACGCCTGATATATTAACAGTAGTAGAGTGCGAAGAAGTTAGCTGGAACTAAAAAATGATGTAATTTTCAACTTGTTCCTGGTTTTCTGAGAAAGCAGTGTCTACAGATATGTATTACACATCCACGTTTTTAATACAGGACCACTCAGTGAAGACATTCTAGACATGCAGAAACATGAACCGCATTTTCCTGCAGGCTCATTTGCAAGTGACTAAAAGCATTAAATCTGCAGCAAACTCATTTCTGAGGAGATGTAGGGTAAACATGTATGAAGAGCCTTTTGAGAGCCTCACTCCAAGGCTCCGCTGAGCAATTTAACAGGTCTGAATTAAAAAGCTTGTTTAAGAGGTAAAGTTGAAAAATCTGATAGAAAAACTGTTGATTCAGAAGGACAACTCATAGGATAACCAGTATGTACTTGCATACATTTTTATCAAGGAACCTAATCTAACATAGGTCAGATGAATCACACTTAAGATGTGCCTACATCACTACATTGTCTAAAGCCGAGGTGGATGAATCTACCTGATTTGATGCTTCAGAGTATTTCAGCATTTTGACCAGGTTTTCTATACCCTTTGATAAATAGCTCTTTGCCAAAATCTTTTCCCACTCTTCATAATTTGTTCATCTTTCTCCTTACTTGGCTCTCATACCTTCTCTTCCCTGAATGCTACCAACTACCTTTCTATGATCCTTCTTTCCCTTCCTTTCTTTCACCTTCACCTTTAAGTTTGCCTTTGTTTCCACTTTGCCTTCTCCTGCCCCTCCCCCTTCCTCTTTTTTTTTGTTGAGTGTTACCTCTCCACTGCTCTTCAGAGTGGGGCCAGCAATACATTTGTATTTGTACATTCTTTTACAAATGGGCCCCTTCTTGATTAGTCTTCCATTAGTTATACATATAAGTAGAAACCAATAATCATAGGAGGTTGGAATGTGAGGAATAATGCTGGCTGTCAAGATTTCTACAGGGTTCAGCTAGCCATTCTGTATGCTAGCAGAGTAAATTGCTGAAAAGGCTGTCATTCAGTGCCTAAGAATGTGTTCTTATCAATTCTGCACTAAGAAAGGCAGAATCAAAATATTTTTTTCTAACTACAGTTAGGTAGTGAGTTTATAATGATTTATAAAAGGAAGCTGCCCTTTTTGCAAGCATGCTGCATAATAAATGTCTGAACAGTTTCAGTTCTTCATTGTCGGTCCTAGACTATAGTATTCACAGAATAGTTAATCAGTTCTGTTGTTCAAAATATAAAATTGACATCTGTTTACATCTTATATCCTTATGATGTCCAACATTTTCATGAAACCTGAACATTTTAAAATAATCATACCCACATTCTGGAGGCTTTCTACATAAAGGGTGTACACGCATATGTTTAAAAACAGGTGCATGTGTATTCTTACTGTGGTTTGTGTTTGTGTGTAAACATATATATTTGATTACTGTTTTTCATTTCTTTACACATTCTTGCTTTTTATGATCTATTATTTCTTTCTGGCTATAAAGCAGCAAGTGCCAACACCTCTACAACTAATGAAGCATATATCTCTCCTTTGAATACATTATAGTCATAGCGCTAAAGAAAGAGCATTCAGGAAACTTTTAATAGCAATACAACATGTGTTGCTCTTCTAATATGTTTTAACTTTGCTGCTTCTGTAATAACAATCAAGTTTGCTACATTCATGCTACAGGTGGAAACATTTTCCTGGTTTATATAATTCTACAGTACTGTACCTTATTGATAAATGGAGAAAAATCTCTTTCAGGTTAATAGGTTTTTTTATAAAATGCAGTTGCTGTATTCTAGGGCTTACATGACTCTCAAAATAATGAAAAATATTTTAAAAAATAATTATGGACTAAATCCTATTGTCCTTTCTCTTCAATTAATGAAAGATTTCACTTTATCTGATTGCATCCAATGATATATGTAAGATCAATTTTTTACTATAGAAGAAGAAAAATTATCAAAGCTAAAATGAAATGCACATATTTTGTTCCTGCAGTAGCAAACTACGTGAAAAAAAATTCAAACATACCTACCAAATTATTTGTAATAGCTGACTCCTTTTGTAAAGTGAATAAAAATATTCTGGGGAAAATTAAGAATTCATATAAATTTGGATTACCAGAAAAAACCCACATGATTTCTCTCATAAATCCAAACAACAATGGGTAGGATTTCATTAATGGTATGAATAATTTATGGTATGAAATATGATATGTCATATTTCACGCAGTAATTAGGTAGAATGAGGTAGAGAAAATGTCTTTCTAGTTTTAGACAAGTATTGTACCCACATGAAATAATCTCATACATGAATTTTGATGAAATAAAAGGAAAATTGCAATGTGCTTCCAATTTTCCTTTGGATTTTTTTTTTTTTTAAAAAAAACTCCCTTCATTATATTTTGCATTGTCCCTCCTACTTTCCCAACCTGAGAATTATCTCAATCATATTAAATTTCATTTTCTTGACAAAATACATCTAGTCCACATTACCTGACAGAAATTACTACTGGGCATCAATATCTGGCACAAAAAAGTATTTTTAATATTTCAGTATTCATTTCTCCCCATGGACCTCAAGGAATCTAATTCACAACCATTATTCTGATTGAAAATTTGGTCAAAACCCAAAGCAACTTAAGCAAAAATAATCTTCTCCATGAAAATCTTTTTAAAACAGGTTAATAAGCATTCAAGATAATCCTAATTTATACACTTTACCAAACCCACTAATATTTTCAGTGTTGCCCTCCAGTACTTTCTGCCATTCATAGGCTCCAGGAATATTCACCTCACAAAATGTATCTCTATAACTGGCATTAACAGGCACACTGATTGGCAGAGCATAACGTATCATGTCATGCCTAGAAGTGGTCCATCTATGTCAATACTGAAGGAGAAGAGGTGGAATGCATGCAACAGAACTCAATGTCACTACCCAGGATGGAGGACAAGACTGGTACCCCAGGGCATACTGTCCACCATGATGATAAAAACCTGAAATTTAAAAGTGGAAAAATACACTTTTCATCTGTATGCCAGCTGTGAGTTAACACAGATGTCAGGAAAATGACCACTTTATCTTTCCTCCTGAGCCCTCTGCACCACTATCACCACCCCCACTCTTTTTCTGTCATTCTTGATTAATTGCAAGTCCAGTCTTTTATTGTGTTGCCTGAAGATACTGTACCAGTCATGTTAGACTCAATCTCTCTTTTAACCAACTTCTCCCATAGTTATTTCTGCACTTTTTGCTACAGTGTTTAGAAGCAGTGATGATCAACCACCCTCCTAGAGGTCAACTGTAAGGCCATTACTATCTCTAAAAATGTCCTCAGTACCTACTTCCACCACTATACATAAAAGAAGCTAGCTAACAAAAAAAAAAAAAAAAAGAAAAGCTTTGAGAAACATAATAAAGGATATATTATAATGGAAGTTTGACACTCTACTATATCTTTTATCCTTGTCTTCTTTTCTGAGATTTTAAACACTTTTGGGCAGTTTAGCAACAACACAATCATGTAAAACAGGAATATATTACAGGGTGTACCCTGTATTCTGACTGGATGTGGAAGGAGTCTGTTTGAAGATACATTTATTTATGCAAAGGAGAAGGTTGATACTTTCTCACCAATACAGTGGGAATTTGATCTATAGGCAGCAGAAATGCAAGGAGCATTTCATGTGGAACAGCCTGAGTGTTGGGTCTGCTTTTTGAGGAATGTGTCTCTTAATATAGATCACCAGATTTCACTATACTTCTACATGATGAGGTCATTAATGTATATTACTTTGAAATAAATCTTCAGAAATTAAAGATAACATTAAGGTGGGAAACTGATACAATATTATAAACTGTAATTTTTTCCATTACATTAAACATGAAAAATCTAAGCAGTTTATAAGACAACTGGTAATTGTTATATGACTGAATGTGACTTATATTTCATCTTAATTTCTGAGATTTCTGTCATGAATCGTCATGTCATGTTCAGCTCAGTCACTTTAGTTTATAACATGAGACAACAAACATGACAAAATATGTCACAATACCCCAGATAGTATGTCAGAAATTTTTAGGAAAAACCAAAATCTTTCTCTTTCAGCTTGGACATTATCCTTCCCCCCAGAAAAATAAAATAATTGAAATTATATTCTTCACAGCTGCAACTGAAATAATATATTTTAAAGCTTGTGTTTGTCTCTTTTTTTTTTTTTTTTGACTGGCATTTTTATATGAATTTCACTAACAACAGACAGCTAAAAGAATGTCTATAAGCTAACAACAAAAATAAATGGAAACAATTAAATGTAGCTTGTAATATTGAGGAGAAATTTTGTTAGTCCTCTTTTCATAATTCGTTCAAGATGAGAAGCTGACATTCAGGCATAACATTTGTTCTTCAATGAGATCTTGATTATATCCATTTTTAAAGAGAGACTGCTTAAATTTTAAACAGGTTAAGTGATCTGGTAAAGGTTATAGTGTGAAACTATGTATTGAATTTCTTTTGGAGCATGGCACACTTTAGTTTTCCTGTATACCATTCTGCTTCTCCATTTCTGTTTTAAATCAAGAATCAACCCAGCATGGTATAAAGTATACCAGAACACCATGTACTGAAAAATGAAAGCACCAGATGCCTGATGCAAAATGTAAAACCTGTCAAAAAGAGTCATAGAAAAGTTATTTTTTAAGAATGCTTTAGTATGTAATCTGATTATTCCAAGGTTTTTTCAGACTTTTATAACAATTATAAAAGGTGATACTGTAAACTAAAGCTTTCTGTAATTTGTAGGGACCATTTTGTTGTCAACTGGTAGTCTTTTCCAATGCTTTCATTATTAGGAGAACCAATTAAAACATACTCAGACTGTGCCACATATGCTAAGTACATAATTTGTAGAAAATTCTTATCTGTCCATTACCTTTATTCTATTGCATTTTCTTCCCCTGTCTTGGGGTAGTGCACTCACTTTTTTCCCTTTTAATAAGAGTTTTGTGTTAAAACTGGCATGTTGAAATGCCTGACATGAGAATTCTCAAACTGTCTTAACTAGATTTTGGCATTTAATAAGCTGTAAACTGCTGAAGCTATTTGCAGATGAAGTCTCATTTTTGTCCATCAGCAGGGGGCTGGGAGCATAATTAATTGAGTGAAAGTTAAAAGACGGACAGCATGGTTACATTTATGCAAATATTGCAGGAGAACATCTAACAGAAAAGAAAAATACCTTGTAGCTGATTGGTTTGGTTTTGGACCAAAATCCACAGGGTCCATTTAAACATTGCAGACTGTGCATATGACAATTAAGACCTATAGTGGTGGAGTTTTTTTTAATATACATTCTGCAATAGAAAAATGATAGAAAAAGAGAACATTCACTAACAGTCAAAGTTCCAAATCCGGTGAGACAATTCTATTTCTGTTTTAAGCAATTTTACTGCTCATGAATGTTAAAATAGATTAAAAAGATGGTATTACAAAAGTCATATGATGCATGTGCCTTCAACCATATGCCAGTCTCTGCTGTTTATTTCTTTTATTCATATCCCAGTCATATGCATCCTGGTACACCAAAGATTCTATTTAATTAAAGTTAGTTAAAAGCTTAAACCACAGAGATCAGGACAGCTGCTAGAGGTATTAACCCGGGTGCTGTTTGGGGTGATCAGAAGCTCTTTCATTTACTCTATTTTATATTATATTGTCTCGTAAGAAGTTTTGTTGATTTTTTTTCCCCCTGGCTGCTACTGTGTATTGGAATGATTCCTGACTTAAAACTAAAAGCAGCAAACACAAACATTTGGATTGAAACACTTTCCCTTTTATAACTTTGGGGCTTGTATTATATATTTTCAAGATAACAATTGCAACCTCATTCACTGATTTTTGACTACGCATTAAGAGTATGATATACAGCAGATAAAACTTGTAAAGAGATTTTGCTAGGGAATTTAAACTCTAGTTCCTCTTTTGTCCTTCATGTGGTTTAACTTGAGCATCTTATTCCAGCAGTGCAACAACTGGCAAATAGTTTAGTTTTATTAGGCAGAGGAAATAGTGAATTACTCATTTATGGTAAATATAATGTGCACAGATTTCTGCTGATCTCAACAGCCCTGGGTTTGATGGATTCTTTCTATATTCCACAGTGGTGTCAAATATGCTTGATTCAACTCATGCTAAAGCTTGAAATGGATAGTAAGAATGTACCTTTAGGAAATAAAATACTCCCTATTTTCTACATCTGTATCAACAGGAAAGTAAACACCTGATTCTCATTCATGCTAAGGTTTCTTTATAATTCTTGGTGATGCAAAGTGTCAGGCACCTTTAGACAACACTAGGTGTTCTGTGTGGGGAATTGCATCAAGCATCTACTCAACATAGGCAATGGAACCTGGAGGGATACCCACTAACTGTATTCAGATATGTTACCATTTAAGTTCTACCTGAGCTTGCCCCAAAGAAAATTACAATGGAAGACATTATTTGCTATCTTATGAGGTCTAAGAACTTCTCTTTGAAGTCCACAGTTATTTTTTATTCCAAGCACCATTTATAAATGAATTAAACTTCTTAAAATTCTGATTGCAAAGAGACACATAAACCAATACCTTGCTGTCTCTTCAAACAAAGCAAGATTATCTTTCAGAGTTCTGTAGGTGTGTTTCTGAATGCAGCTGTGAAAAAGGGATGAAAAACAATGTAAAGTACATAAAGAAAAGGAGATACTGTAGATCACTTTAATTTTAATCAGGCTTATCACTGAAGTTAACTTTAGACTTCCCAATATGTCAGAATCTTATTGTTGAATATTAAACATCAAATATTTAGTTTAAAATGGTTAACTGTTAACAAGGAATCAATTAGCTAGTGCATATCACCTAACTTCTACTTTTCAGGTCTCTAATAGCTGTTGCAGTCCCACTGGTGAGTAGAAGAGGACTCATCATTCTATTCACTTAAAGTGGAAAATATCAAATATGTCAATTGCTCAATATTCTAATATGATACAATGCAGTGGTCAAATAGTAGAGATACTGCTGCTGTCTTAAAATATTCATGTTAAATATCTTTCAACATTATAATGTTTCCATTGAATTTATCATCATAAGTTGTAAAAAATATTCAGCTGATAAATATTTTCAATGATCTCTGCTATGTCTGGAAGTAATTATTAGTCTTAAAACATATACCTGTGGGAAAAAACCCAAACAACCTAGATTAGATTATTTCCCTGTGAACAGTGTATATAGATCATGATGGAAAAAGCTTTAAAAAAATTTAAAAAATACAATTATTTAAAAAATATATATAAAACCCCTTTCTATATTTTTATGCTTTCCTGAGATGATCAATAACTGCAAATTAAAAGCAGAAAAATGGGCAGTTACTTCCCATTAATTTTATTTACTTTGTAAAACTAGGAATTCTGTATGGGATTTAGGAGGAAAGCACCACAATGTACCTATCTATTGTACATATTGTTATCCTCGGTACTAAATTAACAGTTTATTTTGGAGTCTATAACCCATCTGTGTAACTCAAAAGTCATCATTCAGTAATGGATTGAAGAGAACAAAATCAGGACTTCAAAATGGCACTTGTCACGTTATTCTGTATGAATTGCTTTTCTACTACTATATTTAAAAGTTTCTAACCCAGGGAAACTAAGCAAAAAGAATAAACAAGCATCTGCCTTTTACTATCCACCCCTGTGGGATAAGTACCAGTTAAAACTACTAAAAAGAATGGCAATAAAATTCTAGTAGTTGTGACTCAGTCAAGCTTATAACTCTTTCTTGGAAATCTCATGAAAAAGAAATGTAGTAAACACATAACCACTTCTAACAGAGTTGCCTGCCAAAATAACTCTATCAAGACAGATTATTTAAAGTTATATGCAGGACATTGTAAGCAGTATTGAATATTATACTCATGGGAATTACCAGACCCTTTACTATAGAAGTCAGGGTATTCTGCAATGAATAAAGATGACTAGAAGCCATGACATTTACCTGAAGTAACTAAAAACAGTTAATCCAGATAACTGAGTAGATATGCTACCCTTAGAATGTAACCTTTCTAATGATATGAGGAAATTATTTAAATGCATTCCCCCTTTGTTGTATTATCAATGAACAATCTGCAGCAGAGAACTTTCTGTAACAGTAACTTCTCCCTCATTGTAAACTTGACAAGAACATATTATTTTTTTATTTATTTTTCTGTAGAAAATAAACTTTTATTTTTAGATTCTGTTTAGCCAACAGGAAAGGATGTAGGGCAATAAAAGAAAAATAATAAATGTGAAAAATGCAGTCCAGGGAATTGTTATTCAGGAATCTGTCATTTAAAACAAGGCTTAGTAGGTTTGGGGCTGACTCTCCACTCTACTTGACAAAAAAATCTAGCCAAACAAAAAGTTTTCTGATAGTAAAAAGCCATGAAATTTTTTTATTATGTGAATGATTAACAAATCATGTACACTATTCTGGAATATCATTTGTGAAAAAATGCAAGAATACCAGAGAGAAATTGTCAAAATAATTAATCTTTATTTTTGACTCTTGAACATCTTTCTCAACTTTTGGATTTCATATAGTGTCATGTGAATTTGAACAACAAAACTAGAAAGCTTGAACTGATATCTTGTGAAGCCAGAGAAAAATTATTCCTTCTTTTAAATATGAAAGAGAAAATAGAAGGAAAAGAAAAATAAAAGCTGAAGAGGAGGATTGTGGTGTTTTATTCAACTTGCCAGGAATTTTAAAGGACTTGTAAACTCATATTCTTGTTAAGCTTAAATTTTAGGTATTTGTTCAACTTAAGTTTGTCTGTATATTTATCTAGTCTATCTCCCAGTCTTAGGTTTTATCTACACTTTTTTTTTGGTACTGTTTTTGGTTTTGACTGAAGTCAAACAAATTGGAAATTAACTGAAAGCTATAGTACAAAAGATGTGTAAAAACACATGTTTATTTTGGGGCTGGAATGCCTTGGCCTTTGAAGATGACTGAAAATCTTACATTGAAAAACATTACTGTTAACTAATGACCCTCAGATTTTGAGAAAACAATAACAGATTAAAGCAGTGGCACATCTGGGGAAAAGTTCCAGTGACTGGAAAATCTCTGAGAGGCTCTTACGAAAGAGGGATATACTGTATGTCCATATTCAGCCTATATCACATCACTGGTGTAAATAGCTGTAAGTAGTTGTTCTGGTTGGAAGATTCATTATGAGTTTACACTATCATAATAGCATTCCTGGTGAATGAATGGTGCTGTATCATCAGTGCAGTCTTTTAATTCTTTCTGTGAACATTGAATTTCAGTAGCATGCAAAAAGGAAATCACAAGGACTGCTATTCCCTTTCACTATTTATTCAGACTATCAGCACAGGAAACTAAGCTTATCTCCTGAAGAGCTTTCTGATAACAGATATCTGTACTGAGCACGAGATATATTTACTGGGCACTTATTTTACTAAATAGAGGATGTGTTCAGTAATACCAGATGCAAACAGGTCCAGTAATTCAGATTCCATTTCAGGCATTCTGTCCATTCTAATCAGTAAGAATTGTGTTCCTCCGTTTTAGAAGAGTGGTGACCTATAAATAAGAAATTGGCTCAAACTGACATGTTTGGATACAGTCCACAGTTTGAAAATGTTAGTGCAACACTGTGTTTGCTACATAGAAGGGTATAATCTTTATGCACTGGCTGAACCTTTATTTTCACAGATCAGAGACAGCTCTGGCATAGAGTTGTGAATAATGTTGGCACAACAAATACCCATTGTCATGGTACTTCACCTGAACTGATAACATTTTCAGAAACATCTTGATTCACATTTGATGTTGCTATGAACCTAGACATCATTAAACAACAACCTAGTTCCTGAGTTCCTCAATGCACTGGACATTTCAAACACTGATAAACTATAACATTAAAACATCTGAAAATCACTTTTTAGGTGTAATTTTATTACAAAGTAGTTGCAACCTGAAAAATGAGAATAACATCAGAAATGGTCGCTTACTACTCACAGCTATGAATTCTCCCTTCCTTACCTGAAGAAGAAAAACTCATGGAGACAAATATGTTGAAGTGCATTATATAAACATGCTATAATAAATCTGTTCAAATTATTTATTTTTTCAGAGTGCATTGTGCATGACTATTCACATATAATTTTTTTGTTTGTTTGTTTGTTTGTTTTGCTAACTGGTTTTGAATATTTTACAGGTGCATTGGGGTTCTCTAGAAAAACCATAACAACACTTATCATGCATTCAGCAAAACAAAACTCAAAAGAAGTTATAACTCAAAGAATTATATTGCATCTGAATGTGTACAGATGTCTCAGGATGTCTAGAAACCTTAAGCTGGATTTAATCTTCACTGATTTTAGGAACTTGACTGAAATAAATCGGAAATATAAACACTGTAGGCTCCTGCTATATTGAATAATTAGAGATATGTCCTTTCAAAGGCACTTTACCCTGAGGAAATGCCCACTATTTTATATCGTCTTTACCTAAAGTCTCAGATGATAATGCTCCTACATTAAATGCCTCATGCTTGTGCTGTTTTGGGTGGGATGGACCTCTCTTGAACACAAATAGTCACTACTCCAGAACTCAGGATTTAAAATGTAGCTTTTTCAGAGACATAGCTTAAACTTTGCAAGTTGATTCTCTGAAAGGGAAAACACAGTTATTCTCCCTATCATGGCAGCCCATCAAACAGAATCGGTTTTATTGATGTGACTTTCTTCTTCAACATACTATATTGAAGTCAGTAGAACTTTGTGCAGAGGAGAGAGCAGCTCTTTGTGAGTAACAGCTGTGCAGTATAAGTTACATGTGTATGTAGCAAAAAATTTGAAATTACATACAGGCAAAAGTTATACAGGAAATACACCCAGATTGTTTAAGAAGTTTAAAGGTACTGCTTTTACAGCTACAAAATATCTATTTATACATTTCCCTTATTAGTAAGAATATTGTAATTATTGTTCAATTGCTTTTCATTTCAAAGAAAATTGAATTGTTCATCACTGTGTTTTAAAGGTACAATTGAGATAAAGTTTAGAAACTACTCTGGAGTTTGGAATTCCCTGGTTTTTTACTGCTACATTTTCTCAAACATTAATATTGCACTAAAGGTTTTCTCTTTTTTTTTTTTTTTATTTTTGTTCTTCATTATACCTAAAGACTGTACACAAAGAATGTTTGGGGAATAACTAAAAGAAACACCCACACAAGGGAGCAAGAATCCACAGCTTGTATTGATCCTGGCATTTTCCCATGTTCCAAACAAATGAACAAGCCACAGGTGCAACCAGAAAGAGCAGGTGATCCAAACAAACTGTTATTGTGATGGGAATAAATATGATTTTTTTGTCCATAATGTATTCATCTCAAGGCACATTGGTGCATCTGTTATATATTTACCAGCAGTGTTGATTTCTGCCAGAAATTTTCAAAGTATGTAAATCTCTGAATTTATACACCTTAAAGGTATATTCAACAGCTTTCTTGTTTATGGTTTCTATGTCTGGAATCTTAAACCACTTAATCTAATAGTACAACTAATGTTCAGTAACATAAGCAAGTCATGTGCTTATAGACTCATTATTCAGCAACAGTAACATAGGAAAAGTTAGGAAGACATGCCGAGATTTCAATATAAAAAGTATCACATTATATACAGGCATCTCTTCACAGTTCTTTTACTTTCTGTGTGGTTGTTCCTAACATTGTTCCTACTTATCAGCTTGCTAACCTGCTACGGAACCAGCAGAGAGGCTTATTCAAACCAGTGAATACTGACCAATTTATGAACAACCGTGTTATGAAAAGGCAGGTATTTAGAAGTGAGCAAAAGTTGAACTAGTATATTGATCCAAACAGGGATTCTAAAGGGTTCTAAAACCTTTGATATAAAAATGTGGATCCTGTAAGAGCAGAACTAATAGATGAAAGGGCTGAGACTAGTATGTTTTTCCTAAAGAGCATCTTTGACCAGACACACAGTAGTGTGCTAGGTGGACTAGTCTGGACTAGATCTGGACAAGGCCAGATCCTGTAAGGTATTTCTTATGTTCTCATCTTTACTCTGAGCACTGTCAACTCCTACATTTACAAAATTAAACTGAAATTTCCTAAACAAAATATGAGCTCCAGTTCCATGACTGTTTCTTGACACCAACTCTAAAATTAAGCACATGTGCTCTGCCTTTGCTGTTCCTACTCTCACTTCATTCTCTTAACATTTCCAGAGGCAGCAAAGCTGGGTTTTCTTTCCACCTTCTCTCTTTCTAGCTCCAGAAGTCTTGCATTTCTGGTTGTTCATTTACTTCAGCAGGATGAATTAGAAATGCCACGTGTTCACCCAACAGATTGATGATTGGGAACAATTCTGGGAAGTAAGAAAGACTTAAATCTCATAGTATACTCCCCAAATCCTTTGCAATCATTCTCATCATTAAATCATTAAGTAGGAAGTCATAGCTACTGTGGCCTTGGCAACCTCCTACTTCAGTGATCCACTCAGCTATACCAAATGTACAACATCAGTGTAGGAAATGTTTTCAGGCTCATATAATTTCATGTGTATATAAATAAATTTTAAAAATGACATGCAGCTACTATAATTCTGAACACATTTCAGCAATAAGACTGGGACAGGAACTATTCCCATCAGGTGGTTGTGGCTACCCTGCTTAGAGACAAAGGCATGTATAGGTGTAAGTTTTTTAGTACTATCTGATCTCAGTGCCAGAAAACAGTTCTAGGCATCTTTGTTTAACTACTATAAACACAGCCATATAGACAGAACACAGTATTTGTAAAGCAAACACACTGACCACTTGTTATATGCTGTACTATTTAAACAACTTTATTTGTTTTCCCATGAATATTTTTTAAATAATTCAAAACATATCACATGTAATTTTCTTGATAAATTTAGCTCTTAGCAGTTTAAAATCACTGTCAAATTATAATAGCACCTGGATTATGAAACAGGATAAATGGCTGATCTTTGGCACTGTGATACAATACCTAAATAAAGATTTTTTCTAAGAAACTGCTTAAAATTATTGCTTTTGGGCTGAGATTTTCCACCTAACTTTTACTGTAGATAACTTCTAAAAGAATGGTCTTCAAAAACATTGTATATGATTGTTACTCATCTCCCAAGTGGCTTAAATGTTATTCCCTTATCCAGCACTTTAAGTGGTTTTATATTCTTCCTTATGTTATGTAGAATAGGAATTAGTGTTCATTAGAGTGGTGCTGAGACTACATCTACATTACTAAATAAAAGTGACGGGAACATTACCTAAAAGGGTTAGTTGGTACAGACCTAAAAATGTGCCAGAGAACATAATCACAATTAACCACTAGAAAATCCTGGTACACTGTTTGAACCTTTGCCTGGATCATTTTATTTACTAGTATACTGGCATAGACGCAGTCACACGATTTTCTCAGTAATACAATCTGTCACATGCCATAGGATGCACCTAACTCCATAGGCCTCATAACAAGAAAGGGCATATTGTTCGACTGTGAAGAAGGAGAGAGAGACATAAGTAGTGTGCACCAAGTTGTAGCAAGTACTGCTATCTCTTTCCTTCCTCCTGACCTGATAGAGCTGATGCAGTGGGTACAGATGATCAATGAATTCAGGTGTGCTGTGGTATCATACAAGGTTGTGTGACCTGAGTGTGTGTAGGAAGGAACCTTATTCTTTGGTACTAACAGAAGTAATAATGTCCCTCCAAAAAGATTGGGTAGTTTCCATACAATTGCTCAGTTGTAGTAGAGATGCTTATTGGTAGAAATTACAGTTATACAAGAATCCTGGTAGAAATAAACTAATGCAGTAAACAGTAACTAACACTTCTACTGTTTACTGCTTCTTTCTTGCTGAATCAGCTGTCTGGTTACAGAGCAAATTTCCATAGATTCTTTTCTGCAGAAGATAGAAAATATCTGTAATTGAATGGAACTCTTAAAGGTTTGAAGTATTTTAGCTGTGAGAGTATAACTCTCTGAAACCACTAGCAACTTCTCTTGACACTTTCATAACTGAAATCAGCTCAGCCAGCTTTTCAAATTTTACAAAAGTGAAATAGCTTCAGGCAGAGACCTGGTCCACCCAGTTTTAAACTGAAGTGATTTTTTTTATGTCTGAGATAAACCACTGAAAATTAGGGTTTATGTCAGATTTGCTGGCACAAATAGAAAAGCTGCTATATAGTAACACTGAATAAACTTCTAGATTCTAGATATAAAGGATCAGCTTCTCAACGCATGCAAACTGTTCACTGAAATCAAGAAAAGATAGAAATTTACAACATTGATGACAGGCATATATCTATCTGTATAAGGTCAGACATGTAGACCAGACACAGCTCCTACTTAAATTCTTTGCAAGGCTGTTGAACTACTTCAGTTTTTCAGTGCCATAGTTCAGAATATAGATTGCAAACTAAATTATATAAGAGCTTAAATAGAGAGATAATTTAATCTTCGTCTCTCAAGAGTGACCTTTGAACTTAATCTTTTACTGGAAGCATGACCTGCTTCTATGTTATTTGAGCATTTTCTGGGGCTTCTACACATTTTCCCCGCTACTCATCGTCATTGTAATTATCTGTTTAGGGACTCTAATTCAACAATAATTCCTCCACCGGACCAGGTAGATAGACACAGATTTTTACCAAACATAGACTACTTAAGTAATTTTAGTGTGATGCATTCAATCAAAATGCAGATATCAAAATAGAGCAGATTAATCATGTTTCTTTTTACCCATTGATTGCAGGTATTGTAAACTGATTAGTTTGGGTCTAGTTATTTCAATTGGCAGTCTTAGGTGAGATGAATTCCACTATAAACATTCAGAGCTGGTAGTCAAGGAACAGCTAGATTTCACACAAATAAGATCTAGAAACAAAAAGTCGAGAACAGGGAAGCAATGACATATTAGATAAAGGTATCAAATATATATTTGACCTAAGTGCTGTCAAGGGTGTTTTGCCTTTCCTCCACACCTCTCCTCCACAGAAATCACATCAAGTTTTAAGGGAGAGAAGTGAAGGCAGACTGCAGACAGGCTTACACGTTTCTAAGGAACCCATGCCATACAATGCATGCCTTAGAAAGATTTGCGATTCCAAAAAAATGACAAATGGACAATGATGGCACGTGTCACACACTGCTCAAAGGTTAATGTTTAAAACTGTGCTTAATGTGAAGTGAATATAGGTCAGGGGTAGCTTAAGAATTGTCTTGAAAAGGAAAGTTAAGAGATGGTATTTGATGTGATAGAAAAGGCAAGACTCACAAATATCTAAAAATTTCTGGTGACACAAAGTTATGAGAACTTGGACAAGTGTTCTAGTTTTGTGGAGAGGTACCACAGGCCACAAATCAGAGCTGATATGCAAGAAGAACCTGTAAATTCAGATACATTCTGGAAGTTAAAGATATTACCCAACTCACAAGCAGGATAGTGAAGTTACCCATCATAGTAGAGGTGAAAGAAGACTTTGAGGGGGAAAATGAGGTATTAAAGAGGTAAGCTCACAATATTTGCTCAGAGGGACCATAGTCTGGAGTTAAGAAATAGAGAGATAAGAAAAGAAACGGGAGGGGAAGAGAGAGACCAACATGATCAGTACAGAGAAAGAAAGCATAGTCAATATTTTAAAATGTTCTCTGCAGACAATGTTCATCTTGCATAAAACCTATAACAGCAGTGCTCCCTTATGACAGCCAGTGGGGAGGGGAAAAAAAAAAATCATCTGAACTACTGCATAAGTCATTAAAAGTAGATGAATCACACATTATAAATTCCAATGAAGGTAGCCTAGACAATAATCTCATGTGAAAATCTCCACACTATAGAGGTCTAAAGGTAGACAATATAACTTTATCAAGTATTAAAAGTGAAAAGAGGAACAGGGCTGCAACATAGCTCTGTAGAAATCCCAGAAAAAGTTATACTGGTGATATCTGTTTCCCCAAACAAAGTTCTGAAGTAATGACTGGGTAGGCAGGAGGAAAACTGGTGAAGGACAGAATACGTAAACTGAGAGAAACTAAGATATCTTCCTGAAATTTCTTCTTGGAATTCCTTAAATTCCTGGAAGAAGAGCACCACTGACTGGAGGAGTTTGCTGATGAATCAAACACAACTGGCTTACAGCACCGATTCTATAGTTTGCAGAGTAAGCCAAGATGAGAGGCTGAGAGATAAATTTGTTCTTCCTTAACAAAAGAGGTTTGGGAGAGGATCTTATGGCCATCAATAACTACTTAATGACAAGGTATAAATAAGACAGAGCTAGATTCAACAGTGCACAGAACAAAGTCATGAAGCAAGTTGGAACACAGAAAATTCTGTCTCAGAAAGAAAAACAAATAAATGCAGAGTCTGGGCACACATTGGAATAGGCTGCCCAGAGAGACTGTAGTATCTCCATCCTTGGAGCCATTCAGAACTCAGCTGGACACAGCCTTGAGCAACCTGCTACATCTGGACATGATTTGGACAAAAGACTTCCAGAGGTCCTGGAAAAATCTACAGTATTTTGTGATTCTAAGAAAGGACAATAGAATTTTATTTTTTTTTAGACCAAAAAGCCTGAAAACTGCTTGTATTACGAGGCAGAGGCAGGACAGGTAGAAAGGGTGAGAGATTAATTGAAGAGAAAAAAAAAAGCATGGTCATGAGGAAGATGAGATTTTCTTCAGTTTCAACAGTTTGAAAGGTTATTAATTTTATCTTACTAGACTCATGAAAATTAAACAGAATCATTCTAGTGCTAACAAAAACTTTAGATGTACAATTTGTCGGTTTTATCCCAATTACTACACAGGCTAACCTGGTTTGTTGTTGATTTGTTTTAAATTAAATAAATACAGAAGAATTCACTTCTAGCTGAAATACATTACTTACAAGTAACCATTAGGCTTGTGACAAGACTACACCTCTGCCTTTAGGTCTATTACTCTAGCAAAACTTCACCTGAATATAATCTCAATTTTCCTACCTATAGAAGGGAAACAATGAAAGAAGCTTGCTTTGTAGTTAGTGAGCTCTTCAGATGGTGAGAACTGTTGCTGTTAATACTGTGGATTCTGAGAGACAATAAAGACAAATGTGCTAATCTCCATTGTTCCTTTTTTTTTCCTTTTCTCTTAAATACCTGAAAGTCCTTTGTCTGTCTCCCACAGGCATCTGTGTATGTTGACTCCAAAAGGAGCTACTTCATGTCCTTTGGGTTAGTCATTTCTGCAGATTTATTTGATGTATGCAATGCTTTACAAGCTCTTCACAAAAGCATTTGCTAGGAGCAGCAACTGCAAGGCTGAAATGGAAATTGCAGAGGCAGCAGGCAGTACAAACAGGAAAGCACAGGGAAAATATACACAGGGCTCAGACATGTCTCTGTTAGAACTTCCAGGTCTTATATGGTTAGAGAAGCAATTAAAGAAGACAGATGTTTTAAAAGAATTCTTATAAGCTTATTATGGTTACTCAACTTAAACAGGACCTACTATACAAACAGAATTATTTTTTAAATTCGAGTTTAAAAAAAATATGTTTGCAGTGGCCCTTTAAATTGCCAGCCAAACATTAATGTATTTTAAAAAAAAAGAAAGATATTATGGTCATTTGAATGCTTATGATTGTTATGCCCTATTCCATTTTATATATGGGTTCTATGATTTATTGACATCCCAGTATAAGTGGTTCTTTATTTTCTATTCATCCTAACCTTGGTCAAATAATACCACCTTACTTCTCTTCACAATATTTTCCTAATATCTCAGCTCATTTAATTCTATTGATCCACTGAAGAGTATAATGGCAATGAAACTGGAATTAATAGCACCTCCCTTCTCCAGTGCTAAGAGCTTTCCTATTTAGTCTGTGGACCATCACACAAAATCATAAAAGTAGACAAAAAAGCAGACTGACCTTTATCAGCTACTATTGTGTTGCAAAATTCAGCAAAGCCCAGAACATCATTTTCAGTTTTATGGCACTGTTTTCTTAAATAATAAGGGGAATGGGGAGGAGGAACTGACCCCTGTTCAGCATTTACTTAAGCAGAATTGGCATTAATAGAGTATTCTGTCAAAAATTCAAGCCCAGGAAAATGTATGGCTTTGTCCACAGCAGCAGCTATCTTAGTAGATTGCACTGTCACTGCTTCACACAAAGAGCATTGCAACACCATTAGTGGACATAAATAATGCACAAGCTCTTATGCAGTACTCAGCTAAGTGCATGGAAACCTTGGGCTCCTGTTGTCAGAAATTCAATGGATTAGTACCTAGATTTATTTTAAGTCTGTAAAGCACTTTGTTCTTGACAGCGTTCAAAGTAGAAAGAGTGCTATCCTGAATGTGCATCTTAATACTGTCACTCTTGTCTTGTAAGAATAGATGAAATATGGGATGCAATACTTCTTTTTAATATTTAAAAGTTTTCACTGAGTGGACGCAGTGCACACATACCAACACAGATATATATATGTGTTTATAGATATATTTATAAGAATACAGTAACCCACAGTTACCTTACTGATCTGGAAATACAAAAGACAGATATGCAATGTAATTTAGTAAGGAAGAGTACCATCACAATTGCAGATTATGAAAATTAATACTGATAAACAAATACATTATCATTATTACCTGTTTTTTGTTTTAAATGAGATGTGCCCTCTGTTAGATTCCTATATAAATATCTCATTTACAGTTCCATTACAGCACAAAGTACTTGGCTTCTACAATAAGCATTACGGACAAGAGATCATATGGTTAACTGAGATGATCATGAATATTTTAATCTAATTACTAGTATTGAGAACTCAGTAAATCCTTACTTATCACATATCAAATAGTGTTCTTGTACAAGTTTGCAAGAAAATATCAACTTCCTAGTTTAAAGCAAAGCAAAACAAAACACAAAAAAAGCCCCAGAACTTTTCAAAACTATAATTTAAAAGTATGTGAAATATGTTCAAGAAATTGCTTCACAGCAATAGAGACTGTGGGGTCTATTTCCTCTCGATGTTCTGGAGAGTTAAGCATGATAATCCCCCGTGCATTGAGAGGATAACAGGACCCTTTGTGTAGATTAAAAGCAGTTTTCTATTGATATCAGGGTGGTAATGCAAGAACAGCAATATCTCATGTGAAGGTCAATCTTTCACAATGCCACTAAGACATAAAATCTTCGTTTGAAATAATAACAGTTACCTTTTCTCTTTGCCTACATGGTCCATGAATTTCCACACAATTCATTGAACCAGCAGTCAATGTAACTATTCATTACTGAACCCAGTGATTTAAAAGTCACAATATGTACATCATTAAGGCCCATTTGGAAAAAAAGAAGTCAGATTCTAGAAATCTTGGTAGGATTTGAAGTATGCTACAAACATATTGCAATAACTATACAACAACCTTTGAAATATAAAATCAGAATTGCTTTGTTGCCAACTTTTTGATATTCATAGCAAACACCATCCTTATCCAAGGGAAAATGACCTGTTTATCCCCTTAACTACCAGAAGATATATGAGCCTCTCTATTCAGCATGCAAAGTTCTCCACCAAGTCTGAAGGTATTGCAGTTTGTATAGTCTCATATTCTATTAAATGTAACAGAATTTCTGTTTAAGCTCTTCCTCAATTCCTCCATATTGTACCTCCCAAATGAAAGCTCATTTAAAGAGAGAAAAGACATACAAGAGATACAAGAGAGATCAAGAGAGAGGAGAAAAGAGAGAGAGAAGGAGGAGTGGAGGGGAAGAGAGAAACAGGGATAGAAGGAAGGAAGGAAGGAAGGAAGGAAGGAAGGAAGGAAGGAAGGAAGGAAGGAGGAAGGAAGGAAGGAAGGAAGGAAGGAAGGAAGGAAGGAAGGAAGGAAGGAAGGAAGGAAGGAAGGGAGGGAAAGAGGGAAAGAGGGAAAAGAAAGAGAAAAGAAAGAGAGAAAGAGAGAAAAGAGAAAGAGGGAGAGAAAGAGAGGAGAAAGAAAGAGAGAAAGAGAGAAAGAGAGAGAGAAAGAAAGAGAGAAAGAGAGAAAGAGAGAAAGAGAGAAAGAGAGAAAGAGAGAAAGAGAGAAAGAGAGAAAGAGAGAAAGAGGGAGAGAAAGAAAGAGAGAGAAAGAGAGAGAAAGAGAGAGAAAGAGAGAGAAAGACAGGAAGAAAGACAGAAAGAAAGAAAGAAAGAAGAAAGAAAGAAAGAAAGAAAGAAAGAAAGAAAGAAAGAAAGAAAGAAAGAAAGAAAGAAAGAAGGAAAGGAAGAAAGAAAGAAGGAAAGGAAAGAAAGAAAGAAGGAAAGAAGGAAAGAAGGAAAGAAGGAAAGAAGGAAAGAAGGAAAGAAAGAAAGAAAGAAAGAAAGAAAGAAAGAAAGAAAGAAAGAAAGAAAGAAGAAAGAAAGAAAGAAAGAAGAAAGAAAGAAAGAAAGAAAGAAAGAAAGAAAGAAAGAAAGAAAGAAGAAGAAAGAAAGAAAGAAAGAAAGAAAGAAAAGAAAGAAAGAAAGAAGAAAAGAAGGAAAGAAGAAAGAAAGAAGGAAAGAAGGAAAGAAGGAAAGGAAGAAAGGAAGAAAGGAAGGAAGAAAGAAGGAAGGAAGAAGAAGGAAGGAAGGAAGGAAGGAAGGAAGGAAGGAAGGAAGGAAGGAAGGAAGGAAGGAAGGAAGGAAGGAAGGAAGGAAGGAAGGAAGGAAGTTTTTTGTTCATATGTTACAGGATTATGTAAAATATTCATTTGACTTTAGTTATATTTTAATATACGTTCTTTAAAAACTTTAGCATGAAGCCTGAAAATATTGAAACTTGTAACAGATTCGTGCATCTAAAATGCCGGCTGTGCTTATTAAACACAACTACAACAGGTAGCACACAGCAACGAGTAAGATTGCAAGCCATGATCAATAGGTGGCGCTTTTCCCCTTTGTGATTTCCTTTAGCCCCCTACTCATGGAAAAAGTTTTCATAAGTATTTTTGAAAACGTACATTATTTTTTTTTAAACTTCCATTCCTTATGAAAAATGGGAAATTTTGATCAGTTCATAGACCGTTTTTTGCACTGCTCTAGGAGAGCCGACACACTATGTTGCACTTACACTGAGCTGTACAAATGGAATTAATGACTTTGATACAGAAGTTAATATTTTTCAATATTCTTGAGAAACTTGATCTTAACCCCATGGCTGGTATAGTTTTTAACTGATTTTTTTTTTAAATTTCACACTGTCTATTGGTTAACTATATATTAATTTTAATGTAGCATGAAAAAATAAATATTAAAATAAAAGTTGCTCACTGTAATCCTGAAATTGTGTTTCAGGAGTGAAGCCTATTTTTACTTCAGTGTTTAAAAGTTTTCATCTTGGTTTCCATAAGAGAGGAAAGGGATGTCTTTTCCTTGAGAACAGAGTTATTTAAAACTCTGCCTTACATTCACAAAAAGGACAGAGTACATACTCATCTACACACATACACATGTGCACACAAGGGCACATTGTATATTCATGTACAGAATCCTATTATTCCCAAAGTAGATTTATTATAAAAGCAAAGAGATAATTGATTAGCAGTGCAAGACATTTTCTAATGCTGGAAGGCAAAGTAAAGTTTCTTATCTAGTTTCTGCTATCAATATCTTAAAACGAAAACCACATTTCAAGAGCAAAATTATGATATCATGATAAGAAGTTTCAGCTGTAACTAAGAGTATATCATGATAAGAAGTTTCAGCTGTAACTAAGAGTTTTGCATTGATTAATAACTGGAGTTGGAAGGTAGAAACAGCTTTCATTTAAGAGAGAGACTCTCTTCAAGGAGGTTGTCCTATATCATGGAAAGCACAAAAGTGAAGATCAAGTGGTCTGTAATGTTATTAAGTTAGAGTAGTAGATGTCAATAGCTTCATTCTATGTTGTTTCTCCATACTTGAAGTAAATTACCAGATTAAAAAAGGAATTCATGTTAATGATTTACAAATTCTTGCAAGTTAAGATTTTTTACAGAATGATAGAATGACATGAGACTAATTTAAAAGTACAATTATGGTTGGTATATTTATAAACTATAAAAATATAAAATATATCACAGAATCACAGAATGGTTGAGGTTGGAAGGGACCTCTGGAGGTCATCCTGTCCAACCCCCTGGTCAGGCAGGGCCATTTAGAGCCACTTGCCCGGGACTGTGTCTAGACAGCTTTTGAGTATCTCCAAGGATGGAGATTCCACAAACTCCCTGGACAACCTGTAAAGTAGGACTAAATCTATAAAGTAGGACTTTTCAGTTTGCTAGCCAAACAACTACAAATGTGACATTAGATTTGACTTCCTCAAATAACTATTGCAAACGTTTCTTGTCCACTTGATAAACCAAGAGTAGTCTTCCTACCTTTCAAGTAGCTCTTCATTTAGACACACATCCAACCAACCAATGCTTGTCCTGTTTGATTCTGTAGCATCTCTGTATGCTGTTTGGTACCCTGTGAAGATAGAAGGAATATGCAATATAGGTCTAATGAGTATTTTTCAGCCACCAACCTGTCACCCTCCAACACTGTAGGATTGTGATAGGAGACAAGTAGGATGTTTCATTAAAGAAAAGACGATTAAGTGGTGACTTGAGAGTAGAGACACCACCATGGGACAGAAGGGAAAGAGAAGGGGAATATGGAGACAGGCATATTGAGGAAGAGCAGGGGAAGGCCTTGCCAGAGACTTCACTAGGCCCCCCATTAATTTGAATTTAACACTCCTTGTCTAATAGCAGACACAACTATTCCTTTTTTTTTGTTCATATACACTGATTCAACAAACCATGCACATGGGAGTTCAAGTCATACACATGCAACTACATAAGTATTTTTGGAAAATGGATTGTAACCGGTATTCTCAATTATCAACATATCGATTCTGCAGGACTAAGATTCACATTGCTCTTATATGCTCTTTAGCTAGATTTGGAACCAGTCTAAACATACTGCAACTGAAAGCTTATAAAAACAGGCTATTGCATTCAATAGAATACAGTGGGTAAAGACAAAGGAGCTAGAACAAAATCTAAGACTGCCATGTCTTATTTAAGTGCAAGTTTTCTTAATTTTGCCTTGTGTTTAAACCTTGTATTGCTTTAGGCATGGATAATAAAGGACGTTGGTCAGATTCACTTTTTTTACTTGCCAGTTTCTAAACAGTTTTTATTTTCAGACACTTAGACATTACGAGAACAAATATAAACAAATAGATACATAGATCTTGTTATTGTTTCTTAATATGTTCACCCTGTAGCATATATATAAACTCAGAACTACGGAAAATATTGCATTCACTAAGGTTAAATAATCATTTAAAAAAAAAAAAACAAACAAAAAACAGTTTAATTTGGGATTTTTTTCTTTCTTTTTTTTTTTTTTTTTTTGAGTGTGAACATTTCCATTGATCAAAGCTTCCACTAAGAGTTATATCTTAACACCTACGTATTTGGCCAAATATATCTACATCATGCCACTAAAATCTGTGGAAACCGATTTAAAAGTTATACATGTACTTGCTAAATGTATCTTTGCATCATATCTATGTGAAAGGAATTGTCATTTACAAGTGGAAGTTTTGCTTTATCTATTTAAAAATATGTAATTATTTCTTATAAATATATGTGTTTACAGTATGCTCCATAATATACTGTAATTTACCAGGCAAATTATTGCTGCTTTACTATACTTAACATAATAGCAATGATTAACTGTGTGGTTGTGGATGTATTTTCCAAGGGGTTCAGAATTTTATCAAGGTCATTCACTTTGATATTGCAGCAGTTGGGTGGCTGAAACTTCATTAAGTACTTTAAAGTAACATATCCATTTTTTTAGGTTGGGTTTTCCTCCTAAGTATAAATGTAAATCTTAACTTAGACTTAAAGTTTCTCAAACATTTTTTATTTAAAACACTTCTTGTTAAATGGTTCTCAGAATATTAATTTTCAAAAAAACCCCCCATATATATATGCATTTTTATATACATATATATATTTTAGATATATAAAAAATAGAATACCAAGTGATCCTGACTCGGGAACAATGCCTGGAAATGAAGGGAAGAAGTATATACAGTTTATTCCAGAATTCAACAAGCTGATAACTGGACCCAGAGCATAGGAAAAAAAAAAAAAAAGCATTCCTATAGAATTCTATTTCAATTAAAAGGTATCCCTTAAAAAAAAATTTTCAGTTTACTTGACACCTGTCAAAAAGCTTAGATGACAGGTGTCATTTCTCAAACTATTCCACCTACTAAGATGTAATCAATCTGTCCAATTTACCATTCATAATTTGCATAGTATACTGACTGATTCGATCCATATTTTATCTTCTATTTTCTCATCATCAACTTCCAGTAATCATCAAAAATTTAAATGAGAATTTTATCATTCCCTTCATGCCACTGGTGCATGAAAAAAAAAAAAAAAAAAAAGAGGGAAATTTGAGCTTCTAATTTTGCATGCCAGTCTTAGACATTTTTTAGCAAAAAGAGAGAGGAAATCAACATTATCTGACTGTATTTTTAAAATACAGAACAACAGATTTGAAGTTCTTTGAGGAAACACAGAACTAAGAAGGAGGGTGGTCACATTCAAATTTTTATTTTGTTTTTTCATGCAGGATTTCTTGATTTTTTATGTAGATGGTTAGCTGTAGAGACTGGAAGATTTTAGAAACATGGTTACACCTCTAATTTATTTATTACCCAATTAGTTTATAATTTGAAGTCTTAGCTAAACAAATGATGAGAGCTATTATAACTTCTGAGATCTGACAATAGATCTCCTTTTGCCATGCATTTTTTGTACTTCTAACATCCACTTACCCCAGCTGTTATGTCTTCATTCTCACCATTAGCCTGTATGTGTACTGTATAGAGGTTTCACAGTTTGCTGGGATGTGCCTGTATATCTGCATGTTGTGGGCCACTATAAACAAGCATATGCATGCTTTGGAATTTGAGAAAAGCAGTCTGGAAATATAAATGTATGAAAATGCTGGAATTTGATGGTACAGATTCCTGGTCTAAGTAATTTCACTCTGGTTTATTTTGTACATTTTTCCTTCAAAGTAGATCCCTAAAAGAAATTCAGTTTGACTTCAGTTGCTGAGGAGAGGGGCTCCAAAGAGGAGGACAGCAGCGGGGGACCCTCCTGAAAGCATCAAAAACCCACAGCAAAACCGCAAGATGCGAAGGCAAAAGCCCAGGGAAGAGGGAGAGCCTCAAGTCGCCTCCCCCCTGAGCGGGAAGAGTGAGCTGCTAACGAGGATGGCAGGATGGCGGTGAGTCAGAGTGGGCGGAGACTGGAGTGACAATGCCCAACACCCCTCACGTACAAGAGCAGCCTCCAGGGAGCGAGAGTGACCAGCAGTATGGCGAACAGGCCGTGGCGCGGCAGTTGGCGCAGGCAGGGCGAGCGGACAGGGCGCAGTCCCACTCCTGGGTCTAGAACTTATCTGAGCTAGTTTCATCTTATCCTCCACGAGTAGACTGAATCATGGTCTCCACTTGGGTCAAAACCACCACCAGAAAGAACGTGGTGACGCAGATGGAGCTGCCATGCAAACATGCAGCGGTCCAGGTCCCGGGCTGCAGGGAGTGCCTGAGACTGTCAATCCTGTCGGAAGGCACCAGTGATAACACCTGTGTGTGTTGTGATCAGCTGGATGACCTGCTCAGCCTGGTGGTGGAACTCAAAGAAGAGGTCGAGAGATTAAGTATTAGGGAGTGTGAAAGGGAAATGGATTGGTGGAGTAACACCCTAGGACCCCTAAAGTAACAGGAGCAAATGGAGGCTCCAAATGAGGTAGGTAATCCCTCATCCTCTTGCTACCAGGCAGAAGGAGGGGACCTAAGAGATGAGGGAGGCTGAAAACAGGTCCCCGCTCAGGGAGGCAGGAAAATCCTCTCCCGACCTCTCTCACCCTCCATGGTGTCCCTTCACAATAGATTCGGGGTCCTGGAACTTTTGAGTGAAGAAGAGAAGGAGGAAAAAAATGAGACAAACAAGGAGGAAGACCAAGGTCCACCAAGGCCGAGTCATTCTAGACCAGGTATTAAAACCAGTTCTAAAAAGAACCCCAGAAGAGTCATTGTAGTGGGTGAATCCATTCTGAGGGGTATCAAAGGCCCCATATGCAGACCAGACCCTCTTCATAGGGAAGTCTGCTGTCTCCCTGGGGCCTGAGTCAAGGACCTCAAGGCAAAACTCCCCGCTCTAGTGAGACCCAAGGACTACTACCCTCTCTTGTTTTTTCAGGTAAGTAGTGAAGACATTACCAGGAGAAGTCCTAAAGCAATGAAGAGAGATTTCAGGTCCTTGGGGAAAGTGATTAAGGGGTCGGGGGCACAAATTGTGTTCTCCTCCATCCCTTCAGTTGGGGGGATGGATGAAGAAGAATACAGGAGAACTCAACAGATGAACTTGTGGATCCAAGGCTGGTGTTACCATCAGGGCTTTGGATTTTTCAATCATGGGTTGGTATACAGGGCACCAGACGTTTTGGCATTAGATGGAATGCACCTGTCCCAGAGGGGGAAGAGGATCTTGGGGCAGGAGTTAGCTTGGCTCATTGAGAGAGCTTTAAACTAGATTTGAAGGGAGAAGGGGACAAAACATCAGCCCATCTGAAGTGCATTTACACCAATGCACACAGCATGGGTAACAAACAGGAGGAGCTTGAAGCCACGGTGAAACAGGAAAATTATGATGTTGTGGCTCTAACAGAAACATGGTGGGATGTCTCCCATGACTGGAGTGCACCTGTTGAGGGCTACAAGCTCTTTAGGAGGGACAGACAAGGAAGGAGAGGTCATGGGGTGGCGCTGTATGTTAGGGACTGTTATGATTGCTTTGAGCACAAGTGTAGCGAAGACAGGGTAGAGTGTCTTTGCGTTAGAATCAGGGGAAAGTCCAACAGGACAGATGTTGTAGTAGGAGTCTACTATAGGCCACCCACCCAGGACAGAGAGGTGGATGAAATATTCTATAGGCATTTAGGAGAAATCTCACGATCGCTTGCCCTTGTTCTTGTGTGAGACTTTAACTTCCCAGACATCTGCTGGAAATACAACAGAGCAGAGCGGGACAGCAGATTCCTGGAATGTGTGGGAGACAACTTCCTGATGCAACTGGTGAGAGAACCGACCAGAGAAGGTGCCCTGCTGGACCTCCTCTTTGTGAACAGAGAAGGACTGGTGGATGATGTGGCGGTCAGAGGACGACTAGGGCAGAGCGATCATGAAATAATAGAGTTCTCTATTCTTAGAGAGGTCAGGAGAGGGCTAAGCAGAACTGACATCCTGGACTTCCAAAGGGCTGACTTTGTCTTGTTTAGGCACCTGCTTGAAAGGATCCCTTGGGAGACGATCCTGAAGGGTATAGGGGTCCAGGAAGGCTGGGCACTCTTTAAGAAGGAAGTGTTAATGGCTCAGGAACAGACGGTCCCCAGGTGCTGTAAGAGAAGCCAGCAACAGAGAAGACCACCCTGGCTGAACAGGGAGCTTTGGCTGGAACTCAGGGAGAAAAGGAAAGTTTACAGCCTTTGGAAGAAGGGACTAGCCACTCACAGTGATTACAAAGAGGTTGTGAGGCTATGCAGGGCAGAAATCAGGAGGTCTAAAGCACAGCTGGAAATTACTCTGGCTTAAGCAATCAAGGACAACAAGAAATGTTTCTATGTCAGTAGCAAAAGAAAGACCAGGGAGAGCCTCCATCCCCTGCTAGATGCGGGAGGAAACATGGTAACAAGTGATGAGGAGGCTGAGATACTTAATGCCTTCTTTGCCTCAGTCTTTAATAGCAAGACTAGTTGTATTGAGGGAATCCAGCCTCCTCAGCCAGAGGACAGAGACTGGGAGAATGACCCCCCCGCAATCCAGGAGGAGATAGTCAGTGACCTACTGCATCACATAGACACACACAAGTCTATGGGACCAGACGGGATACACCCGAGGGTGCTGAAGGAGCTGACTGGGGTGCTTGCCAAGCCACTTTCCATCATTTACCAGCAGTCCTGGCTGACTGGGGAGGTCCCGACAGATTGGAAATTGGCCAGTGTGACACCTATCTATAAGAAGGGTCGGAAGGATGATCTTGGAAATTACAGGCCTGTCAGCTTGACGTCGGTGCCTGGGAAGCTGATGGAGCAGCTCATCCTGAGTACCATCATACAGCACATGCGGGACAACCAGATGATCAAGCCCAGTCAGCATGGGTTTATGAAAAGCAGGTCCTGCTTGACAAACCTGATCTCCTTCTACGACAGGGTGACCTGCTTATTGGATGAGGGAAAGGCTGTGGATGTAGTTTACCTTGACTTCAGTAAGGCCTTTGACACCGTTTCCCACAGCATTCTCCCAGTGAAACTGGCTGCTCGAGGCTTGGATGATTGCACGCATTCTTAGGTAAAAAAACTGGCTGGATGGCCGGGCCCAAAGAGTTGTGGTGAATGGAGCTAAATCCAGTTGGTGGCTGGTCACGAGTGGTGTCCCCCAGGGCTCGTTTTGGGGCCACTCCTGTTTAACATCTTTATTGATGATCTAGACGAGGGGATCGAGTGCACCCTCAGTAAGTTTGCAGATGACACCAAGTTGGGTGGGAATGTTGATTGGCTCGAGGGTAGGGAGGCTCTGCAGAGAGATCTGGACAGGCTGGAGCGATGGGCTAAGGGCAACTGTAGGAGTTTCAATAAGGATAAATGAAGGGCGCTGCACTTGGGCCACAACAACCCCCAGCAGTGCTACAGGCTTGGGGAGGAGTGGCTGGAGAGCTGCCAGTCAGAGAGGGACCTGGGGGTGTTGATTGACAGCCAGCTGAACATGAGCCAGCAGTGTGCCCAGGTGGCCAAGAAGGCCAATGGCATCCTGGCTTGTATCAGAAATAGCGTGGCCAGCAGGGACAGGGAAGTGATCTTACCCCTGTACTCGGCACTGGTGAGGCCGCACCTCGATTACTGTGTTCAGTTTTGGGCCCCTCACTACAAAAAGGACATTGAATTACTCGAGCGTGTCCAAAGAAGGGCAACAAAGCTGGTGAAGGGTCTGGAGCACAGGTCTTATGAGGAGCGGCTGAGGGAACTGGGGGTGTTTAGTCTGGAGAAGAGGAGGCTGAGGGGTGACCTCATTGCCTTCTACAACTACCTGAAAGGAGGCTGCAATAAGACAAGAGGTAATGGCCTCAAGTTGCACCAGGGAAGGTTTAGACTGGATATTAGGAAGCATTTCTTTACAGAACGGGTTGTTAGGTGTTGGAATGGGCTGCCCAGGGAGGTGGTGGAGTCCCCATCCCTGGAGGTGTTCAAGAGGTGGGTTGACATAGCACTTAGGGTTATGGTGTAGTTGGGATCTGTCAGTGCTAGGTTAACGGTTGGACTAGATGATCTTCAAGGTCCTTTCCAACCTAGATGATTCTGTGATTCTGTGATTCTATGACTTTAGGTATCTATGTATTAATAGTTATCTGTCTATAACAAGCTTGGTTTAAACAAAACCAAACAGTAAATAAATAAATAAATATATTTAAACAAACAAAAAAAAACCTAAAAAACAACCAAGCTGCCAAAATCTTCTACACCTTAATCCAGTTTAGGTCATTTGCAACATTAACATTGGTTATGGAGACATTTGACCATGTGATAATAAAATTTGCATTGCTGCCCCAAACTACTATGTATTTCCAATGTAACTAAAACCCAGTCTGACAGGGACCTATAGTGAAGCAAGCCCCATAAAAATTGCTAGTGGAGCTATATCATTAAAATACCTTTTGTTTTTTCCAAGATCGATATGTCCATTTTATTGAAAAAAAGAGAGCTATATATTGTTTCCAAGGATGAATACACATATAAAACTCCTCAGCAGTCAACGGAAAACTAAGCATTTCAGAGAGTTTCAGTAGTCATATGGCAGAGGGTTTTGGCTAGCATTTACACACAGTTTGATGACCATGGGAAATTCTGTGATAAATCTGTTACTTTCATCAGTGCAGAGTTATGTTCTCATCTCTGCTGTTTTCTGTTCATTAGAATCAAGCTCAGCAATCCCTTTTAGATCTTTAGACTAATTCAATCCTCATTTAGATGTTATTGGAAAATCTGCAGGTATGAGTCTTGTTAACTTACTTCAGCTTTCTGCATCATAATTTTCTGTTGCATTTTTACTGCAAAACTAGATATATAAACAAGTATAGTTCCAAAAGTTAAAGAGAACCTTTGAAACTATCTTTTGATAACCTGTATATGCAATAAATTCTGCTACCTTCTTTGCAGTTTGTCTTTAAGCAGAAAATCACTATATCTTTTGTCACAGAGGCTAATAAAGCTAATATAACAACCTAATTTAAAAATATAACCATACTGATTTAAGACACATGATTAGAAGTTTGATGTCACAAACTTTAGTCATCAGTGTAACATTTATGATTCAATAGCCCTATTGTGTTTGCAGAATTAGCTTCTCATTCTGTGTTAGAATCTAAGATGAATGTGTATATTAAAAACTCTTGTATTCACATTGCATAAATACGCAAGAGCTTTTTTAATAAACTTCTTTATATCACCTCTCGTTCCATTCTACTACACTCACATGTAATATATCTAAATGGAGATCACCTGTAGAGATGGAACCTGAAACCTTTAATATGAGGTTTCTTCCATTTGAAATAAAAGAGTTCAATCTGCCAGTAGCACTTGCAGATCATATTCTTGTGCTCTCATCATTTGATACAATGAATAGAATATAGATATCCAGTGTAAAAGCAAGACCATGTGGCTACTTGGATCATTAGTTTTTAATTACTTTGTGTATCGGTCTTTCAGCATTGACTGAACAAATGAGTACTACAGTTATAGGTACAGCCAAAGGAGGTTGGTTTGATTGGTTATAAGTTTAATTCCTGTTGATACCCTGATGTGAAGCCTGCTACGGGTTAACAAATGGAAAAAACAGAAAGGTTCTATATATCTTGAGGTATATTTATATTTATGTACTGTATTGAGTGTAGGTGTCCAGGTCTTGACAGAGGGGGGCTGCAAGGGCCTCTGTGAGCCTGTTCCAAACAGTTCCAGCCGGCTCCAACAGACCCACCACAGGGCACAGCTGAGCCCCTCAGACAACATGGTGGTGCCTTGGGGAAAAAATATTTAAGAAAGGGCTAAATGTCACACAGTAGAGGGAAAGGAGGAAAAAAAGCGTGAGAAACAGCCCTGCAAACGCCAAGGTCAAACAGGAAGGAGGAGAGGAGGTGTTCCACCATACTAAGCAGAAACTCCCCTGCAGCCCATAGCAGAGACCACAGTGCAGTAAGTTCATCCTGTAAAACTGCAGCCCACAGAAGGGCCCACACTGGAGAAGAGAAAAAACATGAGGAGGAAGAAGTAGCAGAGAGGACCTGTTATGGACTGACCACAGCCCCCATTCCCCATCACCCTGTGTCACTCCAGAGGGTGAGAAGATCAAGGAATAGGGAATGAAGGAGTGAGGTTGAGCCTGGGAAAAAGGGTCACAGTCAAAGGTATTTTTAATTTTTGTCTTTGTTTTTCACCATCCAACTATATTTTTAATAATTGGGCAGTAATTTAAACTAATTTTCTCCAAGTCGAGTCTGTCTTGTCTTTGACAGAAATTGGTAAGCAATCCCCAGTCTTTATCTTGACCCATGAGCTTTTCCATCTTATTTTCTCCTCCTGTCCTGCTGAGGAGGACGGCTAAGACAGCAGCTGAGTGACCATCTGGCAGCTGGCCAAGGTCATGTATGTATGTATGTACGTATATATATACACACACACCATTTTAGGTGCACTACTAATAATTTATTTTTAAAACAAATAAGCAAAATAATTGCTTTCTGCAATGCAGTTACCATGATAATATCATTTTACTTAACATCAAAAGCTCACTGATATTGTTATTTTTTGTTTTGTTTTGTTCTAAGACAAAGCTGAATTATTATTATTAAATTAAAATTCTGCAGAAATATCCTGATGATCTTAGAGTTTCTTACAGTGTTCTAATGAATGGTGTCTTCCAAACAGAAAAGAAAGATTAGAGGATAGTTTTCCCTACATCAATTTGAAACTTAAATATATCTGTTAAATTAGACTTAAAACAAGATATTTGGGCCAGATTCCCAAGTAAATCAGTATAACTCTCCAGACATGAATAGAGCAGAACACATTTGTTCTAGATGGGGTCTGACACAAAGCATCTACTTCTAGTTCAAGTTTATAAACTTCACTTTGTTAGAAATTGAAGCACAGAAAGGATAAGCATTTCAAAAGTAACTATTACCCTACTAGCGGAACAACAACAACAAAAACTTTATTAAGTAGGTATGATGGAATAATATGATTTAAGTGAAAGATGCATTATAAATCAAAATATTCCGTTGTATGAATTGTAACTCAGTTATTAATTAACAGATTAGAATAGGGAGAAATAAAGAATGACATAGGAGTTTTAAAACTGTTCACCCCATGGGTGTTCATGTAAAAATGAGCATCGATTTACTGACTATGAAATAATTAAATTATGCTTAAAAATCTACAGCACTGTAATTGCCAATCTAGTTTGCTGCATGACTTTCTCAGGATTACCGTATGAAGCATTTGTCCACAGCAGGTAAAATTGTTCTTGTAACTCTTTGCAGTTTCTGAAGCTTCATATTTTATATTCTTTTACTCAGGAATCTATCACATCAATTTGATTTATTTTGTTTCTGAAATGAACTGATGAACCAATGTTTCTTTTAGGATAACAATAAGAGTTAATATATAGTAATGTCTTTATTGATTTCTTCCAGTTGATCTTCAATTAGTACTGCTCTCTAACTTTAGCACTGTAGACTTTTCTAGAATGTGAAACAGAACAGAGGTAGAAAACAGCAGTACAGGCTGTATTAGTTGCAAGACTCATAATGTTATGCCTATCAGGCATCTTTCATTTTTTCCTGAAAAGACAAAGGCAAAGATAAAAGTTGTTAGGACAAGGTCTTGGCCCTATTCTAGGTAAAATAAATGTGAAAGGGTTATTTCTGTTTGTGAGGAGGAAGAGAAACACTGAAACCGTGATGGGAAATAGACAGCTACTTCTTAATTCTTCAACTCCAGAAGTTTGAATACAACCCTGGAGTTGGAACTGTGAGACTAACTGCTAGACTGAGTTCAGAAAGATGGGCCCTAGATTCTGGCCTTGTCCCTAAGACTGTTTTTTGTCTTACGATTTTTTTTTTCATCTTAAAAAGAAAAAAATATTGTCATGGAAAAGAAGTACTGAAGAGATAATTTCAAGGTGCACCTCTTCTTCCCGATGTTGATTCATCCCATTCATTACTGCCACCCCATACAAATGCCTGTCTGTGCTGGATATAAAGAAAGCTAAATACAGCTATGCTCCTGAATTCTGGGAGACAGTGTCTTGCTTCCATATGTGCTTTCCTGAGCCAACAGGATAAAAGAGAATTTCTTAAAAGAACAACAGAGTGAGTACCTTTTCTTTTTGTTTCCCTCCTCTCCTATGTCATTTGTGCACTTCTCTAAAAGAGGAACTTGGACAAAATCTTCCTTGACAGACAGGCGTTTTACTCAGAAACTCAGGTCAATATTTTGATCACTGAACTTTTATATGAAAATGAGGGCTGATTTTTTTCTTCTGACCGCTTAAATGAAAACAGCTATGCTTTCACTGTTTAGTAAGATCCATTCTACTTAACTGCACATGGAGTTACTCTTAAGAAGCCCTAGTAGCTATAATGCTTCAGATTAGATGAAAAAAGGACTGGTTTCTGAAATTCTGGGATTTCAGCATCATGTCTGCACGAGATATGACCTCTCAAAAGAATTAGTAGCTCTGTACACTTAGTTTTCAGATTTGCAGCTTTCAACTCAGGATTTTCAATTGAAGGACCTAATCCCAGGCATCCAAATTCTTTCTTAGATCCGGCCATGTTTTTGCACAGTACACCATTAAGCACCTTTGCACAGTTATGGATAGCCTTGCCAGCTTATATGTCTTGAAACTTCATAAAGACAGAGTTCAAACTGAAACCATACCCACCCTCAATTTCCCTTTTTTGTCAGGCCACCTATATCACTCTGGGATGAACCCAAAGTGCTGGATGACACCAAAAACATAATCAATCAAAGTGCCAGCTCAGGTAGCTAATATAACAAAACAGACCTAGAGAAGTTAAGGTGTAATTGCATGGAGGGTTAGTAGGAGTAAGGTGTCTACAGATACCTCCACTGGAATTAACTGAGTGACTAGCTGAGCTAGTCATTCTAATTTCACAGAATCACAGAATCACAGAATCATCAAGATTGGAAAAGATCTTGTAGATCATCCAGTCCAACCATTAACCTAACACTGACAGTTCCCAACTACACCATATCCCTAAGCGCTATGTCAACGTGACTCTTAAACACCTCAAGGGATGGGGACTCCACCACTGCCCTGAGCAGCCCATTCCAATGCCCAACAATCCCTTCTGGAAAGAAATACTTCCTAATTTCTCCTTACAGTCAATCAAAAGCATGTTATGAATACGTATCAAACGAGTCAGAAAAGTGACTGTGAAAGAATCTAGTTCTCTCTGGTTTATGCAATTGCCATCATCTATACCTGGACAGAATAAATTCCAAAAATGGCTTTGTCATATCAGTTAATAATAAAAAATCCCCACATTTTGACATAGACAACCTGTCTACTGCCAAGTCAGTTATCTCCTTTTTGCAGTAAAGCAACAGATAGCATGGCTGTGAAGAATTTCTGAACTGACCTACATTAGTAAGAATTCTTTGACCTTTCTCAGCATTAAGTCTCTGAATAGCACAGAGATTCGAAAGGTCTTCCTGAGACCCTAACTCTTGACATTGTTTCTTCACCTCATGTTTCAGTGCAAATACCTCTAAACACAATATTTTCTCCATCTAGTAACAGACTGTTATGACCCAGACTGGGAACCCAGAGAGTTGTAAAAGTTCTGTGATCCCCTCAGGTTAAATTAAGGTGAAACAACATTAAACGACATTAAAAGTTTAACATTAAAAGTTAAAATGTTTTACTTGCAGTAGAAACAACTTAAACTTGGAAAAGGATAATAAGAAATGTGGTCTTTTATAAATCTATAAGAAAGAAAAGAAAGGAAAGAAAATATATAGAAAGGAGAAAAAGAGAGTCAAAGAAATCCAGATCACCACCCAAGAATCCAGTGTTGTCTCAGGTCCAGTAATCTTGGGTGGTGAGTGTAAGGAACTGAAAGAAGTAATTCCTCAAATATTCTTTGACACAGAAAATCTCAAGAACAAGCTGTGGCCTTTGGATTAGTCTAAGGAATGTCACCCAAGGAAGCAGGAGTGTATCGAAAGATGCACCCTTGCACCCTCCACTCCCTTGCATTTGCATTGACAAACTCAAAAATAAGCCTCAAAGAGGGAGACATGGACTAAGTGAGATCAGGTGTTTCTTCTCAAGAACAAGTACAGCTAGTCATTGGTTCCACTGTGTAAGCCCGATACTTTGTGTCTCTATTGTGCAAGCCAGACACCTGCTTGCCTTGCTAATGACTTCGCACCTTCACCATTGAAGTGGTAGCGAGAACTGATAAGAGGTGATCATTTCTGGGATGACTCATAAGAAACACGAAGTCATCAAAAATCTCTGGGAACAGAGGAAAAACCAAAGATGGGCAGGGTGAGTATGACCACCAACTCAATTGGAACCCATGCTCCACCTTTTTCCCTGTCTCTCATGGAAATGAGTTTGTGGAGTACCTGCCTCTCTTTGCCTAGTATGCTAATCAGCTGATACGATGAACTTAAAAGGCAACAGAAACTTTGCTGTGTGGTGCATCCACCACCCAAGATTACCCAGCCTGAGACAACGATGGATCCAGGGATGGTGATCCAGATTTTGTTGACCCTTGCCTTGCCTTGCCTTGCCTTGCCTTGCCTTCCCTTCCCTTCCCTTTCTTTTCTTTTTTTTCTTTTTTTTCTTTCTTATAGATTTATAAGAGACCACATTGCTTATTATCCTTTTCCAGGTTTAAATTGTTCTCTACCACAAGTAAAACATTTCAACTGGTTGTTTGGTGTCATTTCACTTTAATTTAGCCTGAGGGGATCAAAGAACTGTTGCAATTCTCTGGGCTTCCAGTCCAGGTCATGACAGTGGGTGCACACACAGCAAAGTTTTCTGTTGCTTGTTTGTATTCCATGAACTCATTTCCATGAGAGATGGGGAAAAGGTGGAGCATGGGTTCTGCGCATGCGCTGGGGAGAATGGGGTACATTAACCCCTTTGTCCAGTTGAGCAGGTGGTCATGATCTCCCCCTACCACCTTTATCTTTTCCTCAGTTCTTGCTTCTTGGCCAATTATCCAGTCATTAGCTCTATCTGGTGTCAGTTATCTCTCTTATCATTCTTTTATCTCTTCTTCGAGACTATAGTCATAAATTAAGGTGTAGGCATTAACCTGAATATAGGGTTTTACTCAGTCTACATGTCCCCACCTCAAGGCTTATTTAAGGAATTTGGCTATAAAACTGTAAGGGAGCAGAGCCATGCACCCTTCAATACACCCTGTGCTTCCCTAGGCAGATAATTAATTCCTTACACTAACCACAAAGGCCACAATTTGTCCTTGAGGCTTTTCGTGTTGATGAATATTTGAGGAATTAATTCCTTCAGTTCCTTACACAGACTTCACAAGAAACATGAATAATCGAGGATTATCTATGATACTAAAATAAGAAAGTAGTTTCTGAAAGGATGAATTCATGGTTTTTGTGAATATCTTCTCCTGTTCCTCTAGAAGCATATCTGTCTTAGGAGATGGAAGATAACTGGAGACTGGTTTCCAGGCTCATTAGAATATGCATAATTCTTTATCATTAGATTAGATCAGAAAAATATAAAATATGTTTGCAGATTTTTAAAGCCATTATATGCATGAAAAATACTATTATTTTATTATTATTGAAAACACATAATTAATTAATTTTGCCAAATATCTTTAGTTAAAAAAGTTAAAATACAATGTTAAATAAATTATCTCTGGAACAAACAAATATTTGTATATATTTTCCATAAAAGGCAAAGCAATTCTCTATTCTGAAGTTTATACAAGTCTTAACCTTTATGGTTGAAATGAATATGAATATACAAATATATTAAAATATTTTGCTAGGAGATATATATATTGTAAATAAATTGCTCAAAATCACTCCAAAGCATGTCTTCTTAAATCAAATAATTTACAAGTCTTTCCAATGTTCTAAATAAAAGCACGTAGTTCCTATTCCATATTTACATAAATAGTCTGCATAATTGTTCTTTTAGCATGGTTACTGCATTGGCTGATTTGACTATTATTAAATATGTATGAATTTCCTGCTATTCCCTAGGGCTCTCAGAAACAAGATGAATCTCAAGAGATTGGTTTAAAGTTTAAATTTAAAGAAATCCCTTACAGATCCAAGCATCTTTGAATCTATTTTCAATTGTTGAAGTCTAATTTTCACCCCAAGTAAATATTTAATAAATAGTTATTACTTGAAGATTTACAAGCAGTGCCAAGATTAAGTAAATTATTTGGGTATCTTTTTTCAAGCTTTTAGACAGTTCTACATCCACCCAAACAATAAGTAGGGCATGATTGATCTTAACCATATTGACTTTTTGCAACACTATTCTCACTGATGAATTAAAATTTTGCAATCCAGCTGACCAAGTAACTAAGTTTCAATATCAGTCTTGGAAAACGCAATTCTTATAACACTGTCCTCCAGAAATTGCTGATATCTTAGCCAGCTGCAGATAACAACTTATAATAACTATCAATAATAACATTTAAATAACACGACATTTTGTTTATGCTGATAAGGAGTTAATCATTTGTTATATATGAAAGGATCTTGTGAGCTACAATACAGGTATTGTCATTGATGGACTTGACATTGTCATTGTTGCAAATGGTGAGTTTACACAGAAGTCAATGGGTTTGCCAAGTAAGTACAACATCCTGTTAAAAGAATAACATATTTTTTAAGTCTGATACCCATCAGTATCTAGTATATATGCCTCATTATTTGCTCATGCATTCTCAAGAGTGCCTTAATGTAGTCTTAAACTCTGTAAATGCTGAAGCCATAACTGCATATGTATGTATCTTTGTCCTTCTACAGTTTATAGGATTATATAACTGATAACAACACTATGTTGCATTTCCTGGGAACATTGAAATAGCTCTTGATAACTTCTTAACAAAGACCTAGTCTTACACTCTTTGAGTACACTGTAGTTGTATGCTGTAGGGTGGTAAGAATCTTAATGACAAGAGCATCAGATGGGAAGCTGGTCCAGTGTAGCCTGTTAGAGCACTGTATCACTGCAGGTAGGGGAACTCATAGCTGATGTTGGTCTAAACTGCTTCTTAAACCAGTTCTTAGGCATCTAATGATGAATCTCTCCAAAAGCATCTGAGCTGTAAAGAGGAAAAAAATCCCAAAAATAAACAAACAATTGTTATAGTTGTTATCAGGGCTCTTGGTCAAACTATAACAGGATATTTAGAAACCATCTCTCATTACCATTGGTTATATACTTATGCACATCAGTTAACTTTGCTCCTAATGTTTCACATTTACACAAGTGAAAGGCAATTCACAAAATAGACCATGCAGTTCTAGTAAGTCACACCTCTGCTGATCCCTCCTCAAGTTTAGTATGTGACACACAGGTGTAGAGAAATGCCTTACTACCAGTAATAACCATTATGTTTTCCTGAATCTGTAGATTATAAGCAGATACTGGATATTTTCCAGTCTAAACAGAAGCCAAAGTTTATTCATATGATGGTTAGAAAAAATAAAAATAAAATTTGAGGTGACTTCAATGTGAGCCAAGTAGTGTAATGAACCTATAAAATGCTTAGTGAGATGCAGTCAGGCTTGTAGATGTGTTTACAAAAAGGAATGTTCTAGTTTCATATTTATTACGAGCTTTCTCTGATTTAAGACTACTACATATTGAAACTGAGTAAACAGGTCTTTATTTACATAAATGTCAGTATATCAAAACAAAACTAAACTGAAAAAAAAAGTCTTTCCAAACAGTATTATCTTCAGTAAGCTTTCTGTAATTAGGGAATAAAAGAAACCTCATTGAACCTAAGAAACAGTTCAGAAAGGCTATTAGAAAAAAATCAATACCCTTAAAAAAGTAATGCAAAGATGGGATTCTAAAATGCTGTTTGTTGGATTCTGACTGCATGAACCCATCAAAGTGCAGCACTCCAGTAACATTTTAATAACACATTCAGGTGGTAATATAATAGATAGGCAGCTTTTTGCATTATAGTCCAAATGTCTCGATGCATAATTCTAGTGTATGAGAAAAGAATTCTTATAAGTAACCTTCCATAAGCAGGTCTTTACTTCTCTAACAGCTGAAATAGAGAATGTTTTTGAGACTCCACTTTTATCAAAGAAAAGGGAGTGCAATTGCATTGTAAACCCTAAAGCAGTGATAGAGTAGGATTTTATATTCATTTTCAGAAGTGCAGAGGACTAAACAAAGTACAATGCAAGGGATATTTGGGTCCTTCATGGGTTAAAAATGCAATTCTGTTCTAAAAGTATTAGGAGTGTAATGACTTCAGCAGTGGGTAGGTCTAGACCAAATGGGTTTTGTCAATGAGATACTAAGCATTATCTTCCGTATATTGAGTAAAGCCAAATATAAGCAATTTCAAAAAGGCCTCAGCATCTCCTGAGAAACTGGCTCTTTGACTGTTCCCGTTGAATTCAATAGCAAAACTCCCTTTTACTTGTGCAAAAGCAAGTCCTAAATACGTGACTCTTAAGCAAGTGTTTTCCAGGCTAATTATACACAAGAATGGCTCATTCTTTGCTTTCTTGTATGGCCATAACATGAAATGATTAATTTAAGGACAATATTCCTACTGTTGAATCGGTTACTTTGCATAGTAACAAATATTCACCATCAAGGGAAACTATTTTGGAACATACTTCATAGTGTTTATGCCATACAAATACAAATGGTAGGAAAATATTGTATATCTGTTCTGCTGCTCCTTTGGGAATATTGTAATGGCAGGAGAAACTGGCCAGTTCTGGCTTAGATAAAATCTGTTCAGTTATCCTATGTTTATTTCCCATATGTTCTGATCCTTGGGAGATGTGATTTTTTCCATTATTTAATGGGGCTTCTACCACCTCCCTTGGGAGACTATAATGTAGTCCAATAAATCACACCATTAACACAGCTTTTCGGTCTAAATTTCCTTTTTTTATATATACACCATCCCTTCTATGTAGTAATATCTCCATGCATCATCACAAAGCCTTTCTTCAACTATTTTTACATCACTTGTTAATAAAATCCAGCAATGCACCAAAGGTCTTACAGCTGAAAGAATGAATTGATAAGATACTACTGCACTTTTATGAGCAAGGTTGAATGGAAAGACACAAAACTAAATTTGTTCCAAGTACTGTAGAGCAAGTGAGACAGAATACTCTCAGCACTTTAGTCTTCCAGTGTGCAAAATGGTAATTCCAGAGAAGCATTCTTACTGTGTGAAATATACGTATAAATTCCACCTACAGTAAGAGCATCTCCTTATACTCCGGTTTCAGAAACAGAGACCAAAAAGAGGCCAAGTCAAACATTTTAAGTTTATGTCAGACCTCTAAATAATTAATATGCAATCTGCTTTAGCTCAAAGGGAAGCCCAGTGTTCCCAGTTATCCTACTCCAGCCAAAAACATTTACTCTAGCTGAGAGCCGCCATGCACAGTAACTCCTGCGGTGAGTCATGAGGCATTAGCAACAGGCCATCAAATAACACAGGCTACCCAGTAACAGCACTCTCTTCCCCTGCTGAGCAAAGGTCTAGGCCATAGGTGCTGCAATTATTTACTGCTAGTGCAGTTCCAAAGAAAGGGGGCCAGAGGCCTGACTGAATGTTTGGACTACTTTTGTTGCTGCTCTGCATACACTTGCATGGTCTAATTTTAAGAGTCAAGGGTTATTATTTTCTTATTTGTTAGTTTCGCCCACATTATAATGTACTGTGTGAACCCAGCACTTCTATGTGAAGAAGAGACAAGAACTAAAGGCTAGCAGCATTTTCAAAACCTTTTGAATAGCCAAGAGCACATATCACAGTTCAAGTCAGGGGGCCCTAAGAGCATTTGAAAAAAAAACCACATTTGAAAATCAAGCTTTCTGCCACTAAAGAAACAGTCACACTGAAATACATTCGCTAAAGATACAGATGAGCTTTTCATCTCATACCAGTGCTTCTAGATTTCAAGGGAGTGATGGTTGTATACCAGTTGGGGTTTTTATTGTTTTGTTGTGGGTTTTTTTATCACCTGTACATCATCATGTTTTCAAGTCCTGTTAGTTGAGGATCTGACCCATCTCTCCCCTCTGAAGGGGAATTTTTCTATACAAACCTCTACTCTTCACTGCAAGGTTTTTGAAAATGTTTACTTTATTTCAAGGTGATTCCTGGATTATAAACACACAAACAAAGGCATAATCAAATGAATGTTACACATAGCTTTATTGAATATACAGTAGCTTCACTTGATTTCCTTTTCATATTTGTATCAAGCTGGATATCTATCCTAGACAGACTATCATTTAAAACAAGAGACATACCAAATGAGTAAATGAGGTTATATTACTAATTAGCATACTGTCTCCTACTACCTCCAGTAAGCTACTAAAATGTGACTTCCATTTTATCACATAGATGAAACAGTTATCTTTCAGGGTTTGAAATTTCTGTGATCTTTATGCTTAATAAGCTCAGTAAAAGGCATTCAAATTACATCACTTTTGTCTTGGAAGTTAAATTGGGAAATATTGCATTCTCTGAGATGATAAACTCTGTAGAAGATAAATTATCATGAGAAATAGTTTTAATTGATTTACCGTAATAAAAGTTATGTGACTTTGAAGTGCAAATGACACATTAAAATGAAGCTACAGTATGTTGATAATACAGTGTCTTGCTTCTTTGTTAATGGAATTACTGACACTGCAGATGCTTGCAGAAGAGTTGTCCTCCAGTGTTAAGTGAGAAACACTGATGGAAGTTGAAGATATGCTGTATTTAAATCCAAGCTCAACTCCCCTTCTTCTTTGAGCTCTACACTGATCTCAACAAGTGTAAAGGTAATATATTTCAACAACACATGAAACATGAGAACAGCTCGAGTCTGAAATTTCACCGCTAGGTTTAGAATACAGTTATCCTGGCTTTATCATTGTGACTGCACTAAAGACCCAGCAAAATGATTAGTCCCTACCTCAATTTCCCCATTTGTAAAATTGATCTAATAAAGCAACTTCCATGCTCAGATGTGTTGGCCAATAGCTAAACAACACTGTGTGTTGTCTTTAGAGATGTCTAGTGTACAAAGTCAAGGAAAATGCACATAGGTCCTGGACAACAATCCTTGTAAATGTTCTCTTTTATAGCTTTGTAAGGCTAAAGACGAAGCCTAAGAAACTTATACACCCAGCAGCATAAAACAAAGGAACTTTGTTTTAATCTCACTGTTTTCTCACACCACTTATCTCTGTGATCTTTGATTAGCTTATCCAACGATTTTTCTTCCTTTTCCAGATCCTTTACCTCCTATTTCCTGTCTTTTTCCCCACTTCCAGCATTTCACCCTATCTTCAGTTCTCTCTTACCTGTTGACCTTTCAATTTCTGTTTTCCTTTCCTTGACAAATGTCTTTCCTTCTTTCATTTCAAACAACAGTATACATTTTCCATCCTTTCTCTGACCTTCTCTCAGCTGCTGTATGTCTTATCCAAACTTATCCTTTACCCAGTCCTACATTCTCATTCTTTTTCCTGTACACATAATTTTCTTCCTTATGAGATTGCCTTTTCATTTATCTCTTCTTTATTTTTCTCCTTAACATTTCTGAATTCTAAGTTCAGCAACAAAATAAAAGAACTTCTGATATCTCATCATCCTGCTAATTTTGAGCAAAAAGAATCTAATGACTATCCAATCTATTTTGAATCTATTGGTGTAAGAATCTGTAAGCACTCTATCTATAAACGTGTGTTGTGGGCTAAGCTTGGCTGGCCACTAGGTGCCCACCCAGATGCCCTATCACTCCCCTCCTCAGCAGGACAGGGTGAGAAAATAAGATGAAAAAGCTCACGGGTCAAGATAAAGATAGGGAGATCTCTCATCGCTTACTGTCATGGGCAAAACAGATGGCTTGGGGAAGATTAATTTATTAGCAGTTAATAACAGAGTAGTGATAAATAGGAACAGAAAGAGGAATAGGGATAAATAGGATAATTTTAGTGATAAATAAGAACAAAACTAAAACCACCTTCCTCCTTACACTCTTCCCCTGCTCCAGTGTGGGGTCCCCCCCACAGGTGACAGTCCTTTACAAACTGCTCTGACATGGGTCCTTCCCACAGGCTGCAGTTCTTCACAAACTGCTCCAGGGTGAGTCCTTTCCACAGGTTGCAGTCCTTCCAGAATAGACTACTCCAGCATGCATCTCCCACGAGTCACAGTTCGTGCCAGAAAACCTGGTCCTGTGTGGCCTCCTCTCTACAGTCCACAGCTCCTACCAGAAGCTTTCTTGGACTTCCTTTGGGGCATATCCAACCTGCTCTGGTGTGTGGTACTCTCCACAGGCTGCAGGTAGATGGATGTCTGCTCCACCATAGATCTCCATGGGCTGCAAGGGGACAACCTTCTCCACTATGGTCTTCTCCACAATCTACAGGGGAATCTCTGTTCTGGCACCTGAAGCACCTTGTCCCGCTCTTTCTTCACTGACCTTGGTGTCTGCAGAGTCATTTCTCTCACATTTTCTCATTTATCTCTCACAGATGCCACACAGCATTTTTTACCCTTTCATAAATGTTATCACAGAGGCACCACCAACATCGCTGATGGACTCAGGTTTGAACAACGGCAAGTCCATTTTGGAGCTGACTGAATCTGCCTCTGTTCAACACGGTGGCAGCTCCTGTTCTATTCTCACAGAAACCAACTCTGTACACCCCTCCTAGCACTACTAAAACCTTGCCACATAAGCCCAAGACAGAGTGTAACTATGCAAAAATGCATTCCTGCTTAGAGGAATTTTTAAAAATTTGGTTATCTATTCTTTTGAAAAATAATAAAATACAGTGTTTTCTGTATCATTTCACATACCTATCTAATAATGCTTGTACATTAGTTAAACTTTTCATACTCAGTAATGGACAAATACTGTGAAAATAGTAGGGGTAACACTAAGCATCAGAATCTTACTTGTGCATTCATTTTCCAGTTTTCAACACTCATATATTCCACAGCCTTTCAGCTTGGAAAGCTTCTATCCATTTTTTTTAGTAGCTGTTTAAACAAAAATAGATGTTTATCTCTTTAAAATTTTGCCAGGAAGCTGTCACTTTCCCATTTACTTATGCTATGTTGTGACAGAATGTGTCAGCTTCTTACACAAATGAAAAGAGATATAGATCTGTATTTACTTTAGCTGAAAAATAAGTAGTCATCAATTCTGAGAAAAGTGTTTTCCCATCTGAAAAGATGGATAAATAAGAGAGGTTTTGTGAAGTAACTATTTACCAATGCTTAAAAGGTAGTTGAGAGCCAAATATTCCAGTTCAATACACCAGTACCCATCACTGAGAGAGCAGATAGACTCATAACATGTAAAATTAGATATCTGTAGCAAATAAAAGAAGACATCCAGGGAGCTAATATTGTTATTGAAGCTTTTGATGTTTAAAAGTATCAACAGTAACAAAAACAGGTAGAGGAACCTATGCAACACTTGCTCTTTGCTCTCATGTTTGACATAGAACAGAAATGCCAGTTGGAAAACCTTTACCCTAGATTGGACTCAAAGGCTGAACAGTATGGAACTAATCAGTGACAATTAGTTAGAACTGATAAACTACTTTAGAGTATTCTTAGAGGTATTTTTATGAGTGTGCATACATAGGAAGAAAATAAATTAGAGGGTAATGATACATAATAACTGTAACTTTCTCATCTTGAAAATTCTTTATTCTTTATCAGAGTCACAGAATCCAAATTTCTACCATGTAAAAAGTTAAAATTCAAGTTATAAATAAAAAATAGAATTTCAAATTACTAATTGAAAATTCAACTACTATGACAAATCAGAGTATGGAATAGCAGAATGCTTAAAATCTATTTAATTCCAACTCAGAAATTCCATGCATCATGAATTCAGGAAAAGAAAAACTACCCATGAAACATAAACGTCAGGTCTTTAACAGATATCAAAATGAAATTGCAGTTCAGCTGGAATCCTGGGAAAATACCTGCAGATTTTAAAGGATTAAGGTTTCAGCCTAGAGGTTAAATCTGTAAAGTAATTTATGATGCAACACAAATATTTCTTAACATGTTGCAAAATGAAACATAGTACAGAAATCATCAAGCCAGTGGAAAGATACCAAGAAACATTTTTCTGTCCCTGGCTGACACTGCAGAAACACAGCTGTACTGCTGTCAGTAGAGGAGCCAAGGTCCTTGTGTATACCACAGAGGCTGCATTCTCTCTTATGTGTATGTGTTACTGAGTCATCTGGCAAAATGACTCCAGGATACCATACCGTACAGCTGCATTAGGGCTGCTGTCCCTTGTCCCCTTTACTGAAGTCTTCCAGAGGAGTTAGAAGACACTAGAGGGATGTAAAACCAACCAGCCTTCTTCCTGTTCCAGGTACAGGTAGATGAGGGGAAAGTCTACAGAGTGCAGCTTTATGAGATGCAAAAGCAACAGAGGGCATAGGTTCAGATCTCTGTCTATGATTTAATGAGATTTTATCCATGACAAACATGTTCTTCATAACCAGGCCTGGTTATGTTCCTCATGGACAGACAGTATGGAATATCTTAAACTGTTACTGTTTGTATTACACCATGTATTCTGTTCAATGATGAAACAAAGATATTAATCTTCTGAGAAGATTGGTCTGTCATCTTTCTATGAGCACTAATATGTTTTCTAAGATAGCAGTGGATACTAGTATTAACAACAGCTTTATAAAACTACAAAGAACCCTACTCAGATTGGAAGCCCACTTTCTCAATCACAATATAGAGATAAAACAAATAACAGTCAGATGCCTGTGAATAATTAATAATCATCATCTGTCAATTCCCCCCTCACCCAGCCCATACCCCAATCATCAAGAACACATCTTTTAAGACTGTTGTTATATAATAGGTGCAGTACACAGCTGCTGCCATTGCATTTCCTGTGCTCATATCTGTTGTTAGTAACAGCTGCAAGAAGATTTTAGTTCTTTCACTTCATATTGAAAACTTCAGTTTCAATGACTTAAAATCATAGAATAGAATCATAGAATTTCTCAGATTGGAATGGGCCCAATAAAGATTATTGAGTTCAACTCCCTGTTCCTGGCAGGACTACCTAAACCTAAATCATATCACTAAGAGCATCGTCCAGATTCTCCTTGAACTCTGACAGGCTTGGTGCCATACCCACTTCCCTGGGGACCCTGTTCCAGTGACTGACCACTCTCTCAGTGAAGAACCTTTTCCTAATGTCCAGTCTGAACTTCCCATGAGGCACCTTAATTCCATTTCCTCATGTCCTGTTGCTGCTCATCAGGGGGAGGAGATCAGCACCTCCCCCTCCACTGCTCTCCTTGAGGAAGTTGTACTGTTATAAGGTCACCCATCAGCCTTCTCTTCTCCAAGCTGAATAAACCAAGTGACCTCAGCCACTCCTTGTAAGTCTTGCCCTTGAGGCCTTTCACCATCTTGATTGCTCTTGGTTGACACACTCTAATCGTTCAATGTCCTTCTTATACTGAGGCACCCAAAACTGCACACAGTACTTGAGGTGGGGCTGCACCAGTGTGGTGTAGAGTGGGACAATCACCACCCTCAACCAGCTAGCTATGCTGTGCTTGATGGACCCCAGGATATGTTTGGCCCTTTTGGCTGCCAGGGCACACTGTTGTCTCATATTCAACTTGTCATCAACCCAAACCCCCAAATCTCTTTCCACAGGCTTCTTGCTAACCTCTCATCCCCCAACTTGTATGTATAACCAGGATTACCCTGTCCCAGGTGGAGAATCTGGCATTTACTCTTGTTAAATTTCATATGGTTGGGGATTGTCTGGCTGTATGACTCGTTTTATATTACAATGTTTCAATGAAGGGATTATTTTTCATAATCAGTGAAGAGCAGAGTTCTGCTCTCAGGAAGGTAGTGGAAAACTCTCCTTGCAAGGGTAATGTCAAACAAGATAATAATCTGTAACTCTGTAGGGTTTGGTGATTAAGTCTCTGTATCTTCCATGGCCAAACATACGTTTCATGGCACTCCACTAGGGTAAATTCTGTAACAATCTATTTGCATAGTTGCTTTCACCCTGAAGAGTAAGCAGGAAAGTAATCTCTCTCAGCACACACGAAAAATTACCAATTGTTTTGATAGTGAACTGTATCTTCCTTATTTTGATACATTTTACAAATTGGAGATCAGGGAAATAAATCCTATCTATGTATGAATATATAGGTGTGTATGTATGTGTGGATGCATGTGCTTTAATAATTCAAGGTCCTTACTCTATTTCATCAATGTATGAGAAAGAATAAAAGCACAAATGGGAAAGAAAAAACACTGTATCAAGCTTTGATTAATTCATTTCAACACTGCAGGAATAATATTCCTTAACTAAATCACAGTAAACTGTGATTTGGGTAGAGGTCATATGCATACCTAAAAACACCATGTAAAGTCAAGGTCATTATATATGAAATTTCTAAAAAATAAACACTTGGGCTTTAGGATATTTATTCACTGACCCTGAAATGTCAGCTTGACACTGATACTAATGTAGCACACTTGTCTCTGGAGTTTATCCCACTATGCAAAGGTGCTGCTTACTGTGAGAATCTTTCTGAGGTGCTCCAAGTGCATTCTAGAAACCATCTGCATATGTTATTTTATTGCTAGGTCTCATAAATCAATATTATGTAGAAACATCTATAATTTCATATTGTATTAGAAATAGGACAGCCACAGTTCTGCACATTTGAGGTTCTAATGACACTAGTGGTACAGTACTTACATTTTAAATATTTTATTGAACAGCTTGAGGTTATTTGGTTTATAAAACCCCCAGACTGTTTCTTCACAAAGCCCTGGGGCTCTGACCTAGTAAAGTTCAGCTGCCAAAGGTAGGGAAGGAGTTCTACTTGCACTTGCTAATGGATAAATAGTAGAAAACATCAGTGGAAACATAAGATCTGAATGCAGGTGACTGCATATAATCAATACAGCTAATAATAAGTAATGACATTTTTAAATATGTGAACATGATGCTGCAAAATAATTTCTATTAAATGTACAAGGGCCCAACCAGGATAAACAGGGTGCACTAATCATAAGCGTAAGCACAGAAAATCTTCCCACTTAACAACCAATTCCTGGTTCTGGGCTATGGTACAGTGGTATACTCTGCCGTGTTACTCACTAAAATGAGTATCTCATCTGCATTGTCATCTACCCTGAGTCTGTAAAGGATATCTGTCAGAAATTTTAAGAAAAATTCCCTTAGGAATTTCTTCTTACCTTATCTCTTTCAGAAGGTTTTGTCAGATCAGAGGATATTGTAGAAGAAGTCTTACTGTCTTTCTGTTCGCTGCAAACTTGTATGAAGGCTTTTGGCTTCAGAGAGGTAGCTGACAAGCCCACAATTCTAGAGATATAGACGTTTTCAAATTGCTTCCTAGTTTTATGTAGTTAAATCAACAAGGCAAAAGGCTTCAGACATACAAGGAATTTTTCCACTGCCTAAATTTTGCTGGGCAATGCCATCTGAAATGTCCTGAGATATCTTTTCTCATGCTCAGCTGCTGTTCCCAAGCAGTTCATCTGCCAGTCCCAAATGAAGAACTTAGTTTTGCTTAGGCACCATGCTTAAACACCTGTACTTCTTAACAAATCTCTTTTCAAAAGCAATCTTGTTCAACCTTCTGTCAATATAATTGTACAAGGCTAGCACAAAATCCCACAAAGACTAGACAAAAGTGATAAATCGTAATGAAGCGTACAGGATGCGGTCTACTATCCCAGATTATTCAATTACAGAATAACTCCTATTTCTATGGATATCTCTAGAGTTTCCTTGCTTACCTTCTCTGAATACTTTTGTGTTATTTCATCTAGTTCTGTCTCAGGCATACACAAGCCCCATGCAGCAAGCATTCAGCCCTTTGATTTCCCTTCATAATTCATGTGATCCCAATTCTGCCTGGCATGTGGTCTACATCTTTGGCAACAACTCTTGTTTGAGATAAATACTTCACAAAAATCGGAAAGCTCTTTTATACTTCATTTTACTTCAGCATCTCAAACTAGTTTCAAAAAATTTACTCAGAAGAAGATGGGCATGCTGAAATACTTTTATAAACCGTAGGGATAGTATCTTTGGTATGATTATACAGCCTAGAGTTTCTCAGATATGAAAAGGAGATCTATCAATCTGAGCTGTGTGTACTCTAGTACTCTAGTTGAGCTAGAGCTCAACTTGGCTACAGCTGTTAAAGATAATAAAAAATGTTTCTATAAATTCGTTAACAGCAAAAGGAGGATTAGGGAAAATCTCCCTCCTCTATTGGATGCAGAGGGAAACATGGTAACTAAGGATGAGGAAAAGGCTGAGGAGCTCAACGCCTACTTTGCCTGATTCTTTAGCAGTGGAACTGGCTGTTCCCTGGACACCCAGCCTCATGAGCTGGGAGATGGGGAGGGGAAGCAGAATGAGGTCAACACAGTTGAAGAGGAGGTGGTCAGAGACCTGCTACACCACTTGGATGCACACAAGTCTGTGGGACCGTATGGGTTACACCCAAGGGTGATGAAAGAGTTGGCAGATGTGCTCGCCAAGCTGCTTTCCATGATTTACCTGATGTCATGGCTAACTGGGGAGGTCCCATTGGACTGGAGGGTGGCAAATGTGACACCCATCTACAAGAGAGGCAACTATAGTTTCCAGGAAACTATGGACCTGTCAGGGAAGGTCATGGAGCAGGTCATCTTGGGTGCTATTACAAGTCATATAATGGACAACCAGGGGATCAGGCCTAGTCAGCATGGGTTTATGAAAGGCCGGTCCTGTCTGACAAACCTGATCTCCTTCTATGACAAAATGACCCAACTATTGGACGAGGGAAAAGCTGTGGATATTATCTACCTGGACATTCGAAAAGCATTTGACACAGTTCCCCATAGGATTCTCATAGAAAAACTGGCTGCCCATGGCCTGGATGAACAAACGGTCTGCTGGGTCAAGCACTGGCTGGCTGGATGGTCCCAGAGAGTGGTGGTCAATGGAGCTAAATCCAGCCGGCAGCCAGTCACAAATGGTGTTCCTCAGGGCTCAGTGTTGGGACCATTTCTGTTCAACATCTTTATTGATGATCTTGATAAGGACACAGAGTGTATCATCAGTAAGTTTGCAGATGACACCAAGTGGGAGTGTCGATCTGTATGAGGATAGGGAGGCTCTACAGAGAGACTTGGATAGATTGGATCGGTGGGCCAACGTTAACGGGATGAGTTTCAACAAGGACAAATGCCAGGTCCTGCACTTGGGCCACAACAACCCCATACATCACTACAGGCTTGGGGAGGTGTGGCTGGAGAGCTGTGTGGAAGAAAAGGATCTGGGGGTTCTAATCGACAAGCAGCTGAACATGAGCCAGCAGTGTGCCCAGGTGGTCAAGAAAGCCAACGGCATCCTGGCTTGTATTAGAAATAATACAAGTGTGACCAGCAGAAGTAGGGAGGTGATAGTCCCCCTGTACTCTGCACTGGTGAGGCCACACCTGGAGTATTGTGTCCAGTTTTGGGCACCTCAATACGAGAGAGATATCGAGGTGCTGGAGCGAGTGCAGAGGAGGGCAACGAAGCTGGTGAAGGGCCTGGAGAACAGATCCTATGAGGAGAGATTGAAGGAGCTGGGACTGTTCAGTTTGAGGAAGAGAAGGCTGAGGGGAGACCTCATCACTCTCTACAACTACCTGAAAGGACATTGTAGAGAGGTTGGTGCTGGTCTCTTCTCACAGGTGATTAGCGCTAGAACAAGAGGGAATGACTTTAAACTGCAACAGGGGAGGTTTAGACTGGACATTAGGAAAAAAATTTTCACAGAAAGAGTGGTCAGACAGTAGAATAGGCTGCCCAGGGAGGTGGTGGAGTCACCATCCCTGGATGTGTTTAAGGGTCGTTTCGATGAGACGTTGAGGGATATGGTGTAGGGGAGAGCTTTGTAGAGTAGGGCTGATGGTTGGACTTGGTGATCCCAAGGGCCTTTTCCAACATGAATGATTCCATGATTCTATGATACTCCATTGTGCATTTATTTTGCACATGTCATGGTTAGGCTACTAAGAGCCAAAGAATTATAATTCTTTTTTTTTCCCAGTTTGGCCCAACCAGCCATGTCTAGATGTCTTGGAAATTGTGTCAGCTGGAGTGAGAAACAGATGATGGAAACAGCTATTCTTCTAATGTATTTCAGTTGTAAATTCAGAAGATCCAGTTGCTGCTGTATAAGATCTGTTACCTTGGACAACGGAGGCAGCTCAGTGAAGGACTTCAGAACAGGGGAAGGTAAGATCAACTACATATAATTGACCTCAAGCCTCCATGAAACCTCCAATAATATAGCAATCCTTCTCCTTAGTTACATAGGGAAAAGAGCTTACATTACACCCTAGAAGCTTATAGAAAATTGTTCTTTCCTGCAGGTCCAGACACAGCTGTCTTATTTCTACCCCATCACAATTTGCTTTTGAATAAATTCACTGTTAACACTCTCACCTGTCCTCTCAATATACTCCTCCCACAATAGTACTATGCAATTCCTTCTGAAGCTTTCTAAGCCAGCTTTCTAGCTTGAGCTGGATAAAGAGATTTGACATTTCATACCTCATTCTGCCTGCTATCAGAGTTCTCTAATGTCAGAGAACTGTGTGATTTGTACCATACAGGCTTGCAAACCGAAAGTTACTGCAATGTCTTAATGGATGTAGAAAACTGCATTATCATGAGCATTCCCCAGTACTGAAGTCAGGTGGGAAGATGTGATATTAGACAAAGTTTACAGAATTTCTTAGCAAAAATTTGTATTAACACAAGTGAAATTCAGTACATAGTGAAATTAATTTTAACCATTTCACCTAATAAAAGATTTTAAAAAATATTTTAAAGAATCCACACAAATATGAAAAAGGTTAATTTATATCTAGGAAGACCAATAAAGACCTTTTCAAAATAGTGCTAAAAGTGTCTTAAGCTCATATACTTCTCCTATTTCATGGCACATGTAACACAGAAAATACATATTGCATTGAAATATGAGCACCATGGCCATAAGAAATTAATAAAGCAAGCTCAGGAAGTCTTTACTGTGTTATATATTTTATTTTACTATGTTTTCCTAGAATAGGCAACAAAGATGTTAATTGCATGAATCTGAGGATGGGAAATGATGAGGGAGACGGGACATTGTTACCTTCATCTATTTACTGGTTGATCCAGATTAAGCAGAGTTTTGTTAATCCTGTCAGCCAAAAAGGGCCTGTACATTCTTCAGCAGAAATTCCGAGTGGTAGTATAGCCAACAAGGAAGCATCAGTTAAAGGAATCACAATGAGGTGAATGTGAACTCATGAATGGACTTCTTGCCTGAAACTGTTAAAGCTTCAGAAGAAGTCAGCCTGCCATACTCTTTTTAATCCTTGTGGTTTATTGCCATTGTGGCAATTATACAGATTTTAAAATAGGTATTCCCCAATTAATATAGTATTTCTTGCCTGTCAGGTTCATTGCTGGCAGCAGAATTCCAGAAGTCTTTAATACATCATATATTTACTCTGAAACTGTATGTGGCATGGTGCTGAATCCACATCTAGCTATCTTTTAAATGACATGTTTCACTGCAGTATTATCTAAAGGATCTTGAATTAGAAAGGTTTGCAATCTTTTATGAAGAAGATTGAGAAAAAAAGAATCGGGACAAAATGGCTAGTTACATATCAACAAAATGCAGAGGGCCTATTCTTCCCTGCTGCCACTTGGATCCTAATGCATAACCATAATGTTATTACCCTATAACCATATATTCCTATAGACATAATCCTAAGGTTATATGCCAGAACTACATCAGAACTTTCTTTATATTAGTTATATTTAACATGGTTCTCTGTAGGAAGAAATACTCTAAAACCGCACAATTTTCAAAGAAAGAATATCTCAATGGTGTGTACTTCATACAACAGTAAATGACATTAACAGTTCATTGATTAATATGATCACAGTAATTGCTGAAGCTATGTATTTATTAAAGGCCACATCCAATAAAGGGCTTAGTAATATAGGGTTACATACAACAATTCATAAATTGTAGGCGATAGATTTCTGAGAGGCTGCTAAAACTCAAAATGCATTCTATACTAAGAGTCAATTGATGAAAATAGGCATAAAATAGATCATAGGCCCCCATCTTCATAGCTAAGCAATTTACCCATTAGGTACCAAAGACAGGTTCCTTATACACGTCTTGAAGAAGAGAACTTGTTGAAATGACACCTAGCAAATTCTGACAGCAAATGCTTCAAGTAAAATCTCAGAGGGGATTTTCTAGATCACAATTTCCAGCATAAAACCTTAAACTCACTCAAATCCTTTTTCTTGAATCTGTCCCTACACTTCCATCTACTGAAATACAATAAAGAGCAATGAGTGGAGGCATTGGCCTCACAGCAAAGGTAGTACATCATAAAATACTGGTACTAACTTAAAGTCTTTTACAAAGGGACACTTACAACAAAGCCTGGTAGATTCAGAACTATAAAAATTCTTAGTAATGCTTCTTATCCATAAAGAGTCTGGTAACAGTGTTGTAAGCTATAGTGCTTTTGATCATTATTGTAAAACACCGCAGTATCTATTCGTAAAGGCTACTGCTTGATTCACCACTCTGTAACACCAGCTTTTATGCCTCTATAATGACTCTAAGGGTTTTCCTTTTCAATTAATTTAGTACTCATGGCAGGTGCCAGGTTGCAGAATCCAAGGCTCATTACTCAGTCACAGAAGTAATTTCTCAAAGTCTATAGGTTTCCCCACTACTCAGCAGCTGACCTTGCCCTGTTTGGTCTTTATGCGTTGTTGATGTAATTCAGGCTGCCTAAGACACAAACATGAAACACTGAGGAGTCAAACTGGAAAACCCATACCTCTGTCCCTGGAATTCTCTTTACATTGGCCTATCAACTTTGTTAATATCAATAAGAATGACAACGACAATAATAATTTAAATATATCTTAGCAGGAGAAACTAGAACCCATGGATATATAGTTTTAAGTCAAAAAAATGAACCACCAGGCACTTACCTATTCACCTTGTATCTGACTGCATCGTGGGCCATTTTTAACAGGCAGGCAATAGAAAGTACCCCACAAATATAATTCATGGTCTATTCGATATGCCTTTGGATGCATGAAATGTGAACACAGTATGGAATTCATTCCTTCCATTTCTTACTCAGGTAATCCCATCAGGGATGTCTTAGATATATTGGGTTTCATCAAAAGTGCCCAGCATCAGCTTAGGGAGAACTGATGGGCTACTAAATGCTCAGAAAGGACCAACCCCTTTCCTCTTTGCTCTGTATACCAATAGAACAGCACACACTGAACATAGGGACTGGATCACCTCCAGAATACTAGTGTCAACTGAGAAACACTAATTCTCTCCATTCACATGGACTCTGAGTGTGTGTTTGCATGGGGAGATGGAGGAGTGTTAAGTCAGAAGACTACTATTTTACAGGGAAAGTGACTTAGTTATGCTTCTAGGCTAGGTGAAGTCATCTTTGTACCTCAAACATGATAAAAAAAATAGGAGACATATGACACCATTTTATGCTTTGTTGAGCTCTAGTGACATCAAAAATACAGATGAGAATCTTTTTAGAGGTTTTAAAATTTATTTCCAAAGTTAAGAAATTAATCCATTGCATATTAGCAGGGAACTAACTGCAGTGTATCTGCTTTATCTGGATTTCCTGACCTTATAAAATAATTCCATAACTGGAAGAAAGGGGAAAAATATTTCATATAAGCTTTTTTTTTTCCTTCCTAGCACTCAATTTGTATAACTCTGTGTGTGTGTGTGAATATATATACACATGTGAGTAATTTTCAGTACTATGAAAAAGATATAACAATCTCAGTTGGAAAAATGCAAATGATTTTGAAATTGCTAACTTGTATTTTTAACTGTTTGATATTTGGCCACAAGATGGTCAAAATTTATCCTGGTTATTCATTTCTAAAAAAAATATATACTTTTATGGACATAATAATAATAGAATTATAAAATGGCTTGTGTTGGAAGGGACTTTGAAGGTCACCTAGTCCAAACCCCCTGACATGGGCAGGGACACCTTCTACTAGATCAGGTTGCTCAAAGCCCCATCCAACTTGGCCTTGAACACTTCCAATGAAGGGGCATCCTCAGCTTCTCTGGGCAACCTGCTCCAGTGTCTCACCACCTTCGTTGCAAAAAATTTCTTCCTTATGTCCAATCTAAACCTACTTCTTTCAGTTTAAAACCATTGTCCATTGTCCTGTCACTACAGCCCTTGGTAAAAGGTGTCTCTCTGTCTTTCTTATAAGATCTCTTTAAATATTGAAAGGCTGCAATAAGGTCTTCCTGAAGTCTTCTCTTCTCCAGTGTAAACAACCCCAACTCCCTCAGCATGTCACAGAATCATAGAATAGTTTGTGCTTGAAAGGATCTTTAAAGGTGATCTAGTTCAACCCCCTTGCAATGAGCAGGGACATCTTCAATTAGATCAGGTTGCTCAAAGCCCTGTTCAACCTGACCTTGAATGTTTCCAGGGATGGAGCATCTACTACCTCTCTGGGCAACCTCTTCCAGTGTTTCACGATCCTCATAATAAAAAATTTCTTCCTTATATCTAGTCTGTATCTATCCTCCCTTAGTTTAAAACCATTATGTCTTGTCCTATTGCTACAGACCCTCCTAAAAAGTCTGTCTTCTTTCTTCATAGGAGAGGTGTTCCAGCCCTCTGATCATTTTTATTGCCCTCCTCTGGACCCACTGTAACAGATGCATGTCTGTCTTCTGCTGGGGGCCTGAGAGCTGGATGTAGTACTCCAGGTGGGGTCTCGTGAGAGTGGAGTAGAGGGGGATAATCACCTCTCTTGACCTGCTGGACACATATCTTTTTACGCAGCCCATGATACAGTTAGATTTCTGGGTTACAAGCACATGTTGCCAGCTCATGTCCAATTTTTCATCCACTAGTATTCCCAAGTCCTCCACAGGGCTGCTCTCAAATCTAATCATGCCCCAGCCTATATATACTGGGGATTACCCTGACTCAGGTGCAGGACTTGGCCTTGTTGAATTTCATAAGCTTCACATGGGCCCACTCCTCAAGCCATCTGGATGACAACCCTTCTCTCTAGCAAATAACTACTCCACTCAGTTTGGTGTTGCTTGCAAACTTGCTGAGGGTCCACTCAAATCTCACTGTCTATGTTGATGATTAAGATATTAAATAGTGTTGGCCCCAGTTCGGACCCTTGAGGGACACCACTTGTTACTGGTTTCCATTTAGACACTGAGCCACTGACTATAACCCTTTGGATGCAGCCATCCAGCCAACTCCTTATCCATCTACCAGTCTATCCATCAAACCCATATACCTCCAATTTAGAGTCAAGGATGTTGTGGGGAACCATATCAAGTCCTTACAGAAGTCTAGGTAGATGAAATCTGTAGCTCTTCCCTTGTCCACTTCATAGAAGGCCACTAGATTAGTCAGGTATTGTTTTTACATAGAGGGCACACCACCTGCCCTGCCCCTCCCTCCTTGTGTCTCCCTCCTGAAGAGTTTATAACCATCAATTCCAGTGCTCCAGTCATGCGATTCATCCCACCACATTTCAGTGATAGTGATTAGTTCATAGCTTTCTAGCTTAAAGGTCTCCATAAAAGTCTGGCCAGCTTGTTGGTGAAGACCCTCATGCCCTACTTGGTCAGGTGAATCCCATCAGCTCCCAACAGACCCATCTTCTCAAAGGTAAACCTATGATCATAGAAGCCAAAATCTTAAGTACAGCACCAGTCACACAACCAGGCAGACACCTGTACAGTTGGTCTCTTCCTTCCTAAGGCTCTTCCTCTGGCTGGGAGGCTAGAGGAGAACACCACCTGTGCTCCAGATCCTTTTAACTTTGCTCCAAGGGACATATAGTCTCTTTTGATGGTTCTAAGTTACGTCATCACAGAATCATTGGACCCTACATGGAATAGTAAAAGTGCATGATAATCTGTAGAGTTCACCAGGCTTGGCAGCTCCTCAGTGACATTGCAAAAGCAAACTCCAGGTGAGCAACAAATTTCTCTAGAGAAACTGTCTGAACAGCAAATGGGTGCTTCAGTGCCTCTTAATAAGGAAACTCCAATTAATAATACTTTACATGTTTTTCTGGTGGTACTGGTTCCAATGTTGTTGAGCAGTTGGATCAACTCTGTGTGGTTAGCTTCCCCTGGATTCTGTCTATTACTCATCTGTTCTTCATTCTCCACCCCTAGACCATCACATCTGTTACACAGGGGAACTTTAGGGGAAGGAAGAAGGAAGGGTCTTCTGCCTCAAGCAGAGACAAGGGTCCAGTCTCCTTCATCTCATGGGTTACTTGTTTCCGTCATCTTGAGGCTGAATTCAGGCTTAGCTTCTCCTTGCACAGCCATATGGCAGGGCTATCACTCAGCCTGGGACAGCACACAATACCATGTATCAATCTCCCACTCAAATTCTGAGACACTGCACTGCCTGGTGAGCTCCTCTTGTACCACAGCTACTTGTCTGAAGAGCTGTTCTAGATGGGCACACTAGCAACTGACATCCACTGCTGCTTTCACATGCAGGGCCTTTCACGTGCTGGAGCTCCATGCAACCTGAGGTCTGGATAGCTATTTCACAATAATCATGTCTGCCTACATGAACAAAAGATAATTTCCAAGTATTTATGTAATGAAGAATGGCCAGTCTCTAAATGTGACTTAACCATCAGTAATATAGTCTATTTGCATTATGTGCTAAACTAGCCTTTGATAAGTAGTATCTTCTGTGCAGGCAACCAGAATATTTTGTTTCAGTTTTTGAACTAGTTATATTCAGTAACTAGTTCATTTAAACTTAAAAAAAAACCAAGCAAACAAAAATTGGTTTGAGAAAAAAAGAAGGCTTTTCCAGTGTATTAAAAAAACCTATATGTGAGAAACCAAGATATATTGATTTTAAGTTTCTCAAAGACGCAATGATCAGAAACAATCACTTCAGCACAGTAACTAAATAGTCTCTTTCTTTAATAACTTGTAGGTATTGTTTATCCTAAAAGGCAATTAAAATTAGAAAATTATAGAAAACAATGACTCAGTCTTTCTTTAGAAAAATTGCTAAATAGTAAAAAAAAAGTTGTCTTTTTAAAATCAAGTTTTTCAGCTTGCTGATTTAAATAATGATTAAAATTGTTCATTTAAAGCGGTGAATTTAAATAAAATTAATCTGTCCTACTTTGAAGTAATTATAAGATCAAAGATTCTTTGTTAACAATGACATTAAATAGTATTAGTTAAAAGTCTAGTTGTTCTGTGATTCTTTTCCCACACTGTTTACCAGAAAGTCTTCTATACAGAAATTATGTAGGTTTATATGAAAGAAGGTTTTTTGTTATGTTTTGTTATTCCCTGAGGAGTCGTTTATTCATATATTAGAAGCTGATTTTTTTTATACACTTCATTTGGCTTTTATCAGCATTATATTCTTATTGTTTTCTTTTAACCTACATCTTAGACCAAACATCAGGAGACCTATCATCTCAGCAAGGCACTCAGCAAAAGTTAAAGACCTTAAGAAGAACTTAGGAGTTTTAACAATGAAAAGTAATCAAGTAATCAATTGCTCATTTAATTAGATTTTCCCTAATTCAAGTAAAATTAATTAATGTAATGCTATATCTTCCTCCTACAGTGTACAGGGCTGGATGTGAACTTATAGCCAAGAGAATTGCCTGATCAGGGCTTGAAACAGCTAGAGACTTCACCAGTCTCATGTGAGTCCAATTTTATGTAAAAAAATTCTTCTAACTTAAGGGAATTCAGAGATAAGAGGAGAGAGGTGGTGGGTCCAGAACTAGAATCAGTGTTTCCTGGGGAGACAGAGAAGCTAAGAGGGGAAAGGATGCACTGAGAAGACATTTACGCCATCTCTGGGGACCATAACTTACATAGTAATGACTGATTACTAGAGCTTTGAGGAGATGTGACAAGTTTCAGAAGTTATATAGAGGGCCTCTAGGTTTCATATAGCTTAGATGGGTAAAAATGTGCTTGGAATTATAGAGCATGTTAAGGACTGAAATTAAATTTATGAATGAAAACCAAGCCAAAAATCATGAGACTCAAGAATTGGGGTGTAATGTAAAATCTAGTGATTTGCATATTAGAAAGAACTATAAGATCACATCAAGAGTTACAGGCTTTTTTTTTTTTTTTTTTCCATATTTATGCCTAGAGTTACTTATTTGAAATAACAGTTAGACACATAAGTAGTGATTTTAATCATTTTCATGTTTGCCATGAAAAGGGCACTGGGATAGAAATGCACTGGAAATACAGCAAGACACACGTCCTGCCACAAACACAACAAGATTTTGCGTTGCATCCTTCCCATTACCTTGATCTTCATAATAACTTTTACAAGATAGACTATGTATATAATCTTCATCTTTTGACATGGACTTTTATTACAGAGAATAAATGGAAGTACTAGTTCTGGCTCAGATTGCTATCATAGAAAAAAATGACCCAGCTCCAGTTTATACTTCCAGAGGGAAGTAGAGAATATTTAATGAGACTGTTCTCATTAGAGTTATTAGACTTATGAGAGTCTAGTTTGCAAAGACTTTTCTTTTTCTCATTTTCAGATCAGAAGGCCAAACAGACTCCTACCCATCATGAAAGAAGAGGGAGAAATAAAGCCAAACACAACACTAAACTGCTTCTGTTCGTCCCTCTACTTTTCCATACTTTGAAAAATAGTTCAGCTGACAATTCTAAAAAGACTGCCATTCTTTATGAAATGACTGATGAAAGTGTAGGAAATCATTTTACACTATTACCAAGTAGCAATTTTTGTAATTTCTATGAGCATGACCCATAATGAAAATCAATTCCAGATCTTACCCTTTGACTTGTCCTTTAAGATCTCACCAAAATTCTGCCTATGAATCTGGTATTAATTGGAAAAAGAAATCAATTTCTCAGCTTAGACTGCTTTTCTATGAAGACCATTATGGAACTTTGTATAGGAAACAAAGAGTTAGATTGCTTCATCTATCTGCATACTAGTTGGTCAAATACTGAAGTGGAACAAGACTTAAAAGATCAAATTTCTGAGTTAACATAAATAATTGATTCCCTAAACAATTACTTTTACAAAAAAAAAAAAAAGAAAAAGAGAAAAAAGGAAATGTTATTCTTAATTTAATACTGAGTAACATATAACTGGTGTCTTTGAACTCAATTTAAAGAATAAGAAAACAGCACGTGTAACAATATGTCTACATTCAACATTTTTAGGAAAGGGACTCTACCTAAATTTAGACAGTACACTTTAGGAAAAGGTTACAAAACATGAAGAAGCTTATTAAGAATGCCCTGACACCAAAGGAGAAGAAATTTGAATCTGTGAAGTTTATTTAAAAATTGTAACATGTAGTCATAGGCATGTGTTTTCTTTTATATAAAATAAACATGAGAGGGTCAAGAAAAGCATAATAAAGTTGCATAGGAAATCTATCAGTTCACTGAAGCAGAAGGCAGTAATTGGAATGGAAGAGGGCATTATACATCAGGTGAAACATTTTTCTTTTTTTTTTTACTATAATGTTACATATCCACCTTATACAGATATGTTTCAGGTGTTAAAGAGTTAATACAGGAAGAGATCAGTGCATCAAAACAGACTAACTTTGAACAAAACTATACACTGATGAGCACGTATCACTGAGAACAATGGTAATAATATCTGAAGAAGTAAGAATGAAGTCATTAAACTGATAACAAAAATATACAATTCATTTAATACATAGTTTTAGAAATGTAATCTAAACTGATATGAGGAACTCTTAAAATAATTGAGGGGCATCCCATGAGAGGGTTGAGTCAATTTAAATAAATGAAATTCATACTGATTTAGATGAAGTGATTCAACTTTTGTTTGGCTAAACTCAGTTCCATGGAATAAAAATAAAAAAGGAAAATAAGAAAATATTCATGTTGTTCTAGTTTTAAAATACTCCAGGTTGATAAAAGGAATGGAAATCATCCTGCTTTTTTTTCTTTTTGGTGTCTGGAAAGTTATCTGGAATTTACAGTAAAAGAGGAAATACAAAAGTTAAATATATAGAAAATAAAATCTGTTTCTTGATTCTGTGAGAGACTTTATTTCAAGAAAAAATAATTAATTAATTCCAAGGGAAAGGGAAATGGGAAAGGAGAAAGGGGAAAGAGAAAAAAAGAGAGTACATCATAAATGATATGTAAAATAAAACTAGTTTAAGGTTATTCCAGACTGAATAGTTTCAGTAAGACTTAAAGCCAGGTCAGTAGCAGCTGAAGTTCACTAGAGTCTACCAGGGATTGCCTAGTATAGTGTTCACCAACAGAAACATATTTTTCCCAAAACATTTCAAGAATATCCTTGGGAGTACCACTACTGCAGACAATTAAACTACTACAGGGATGTACAGGTGTAAGACAGATGAGACCTAAAGGTTGCAGATTCTAAAACCAAGGTGAAGGTACCATAATGACTACATTTATGAGCCCTATACTGTAACAAAATATCAAGAAACCCATTGAGCAAAGAATGCTGTGTTCATCACTTTACACTATTGATTGCAAGTAATTTAAAACATGTTGGTTTAAAGAATTATGAGCTTTTTTGGTAGCAGAAGTTCAAACGTCTGCCAGATTAAAAGACTCACCCAGAAAATAAAAATGAACTGAATGCAAACTGTATGTCTGAATCAGGAGAAAATAAATTGATGAGCATGGGAGAAGAGAGCTTTCAGAACTTAAAATATTTGTGCAGCTATAGATGACATTTCTTGATTCTTAATTCCACCTTCCCTGTGAATGTGCAAGAGTTCCATTTAGATGGTCTTTACCAAAGGGACTCAGATCATCCCTTTTTTTTAAACATTTACTTTCAGGGGTTGCAGAAATGGAGTATGTGGGTGTGTAATTTTGGAAGTAAGAGGAGTTTAACTGTATGAATTCATTGCAATTGCACATAAATTCCTGAAATTAAGCACACTATTGATATGCAGAAAATGCAGGAATGAATCAAGAATAATATGTACAGAAATGACAGTGGTAGAAAAGAGCTGAGGAGAATTATTTATGTTTGGTCACTTTTAAAGTCACTTACCATCCACTCATTTAAGCAGGCATTTTTTCAAACAGTAACCTCTTCTCATCTATTTAATAAATTTAATCTGTGGGAAAGGGTTCTACTCCAAAGGTTCCATAGATATGAGTAAAATGACAAAGTAAAGATTGAATGGGAAAGCATAAAACCAAGACAGACTGAGAGAAAGTATTTAACTAGGAGGAATATATCTGAAAGGGACTCTGTATAAACTGTATCAGTGACGGATTCACACTCTTTGGTGAAAATTCAGCAAAGTATTTTGTCCTGATCAACATTGCTCTTATCATGTCATTCACAGAGTTCAGATGATATAATACCTTCTGTTTAGATGATGGCACAGAACAATAACTAAATCAGAAATAAAATAAAAATATCCATTGCACTACCACAGTCATCTATATATTTATCTTAGCTTATATATATATAAATAATATATATAATATATAGATAATTTATATGTCCATTATGTTTAAATGTCTGACCTCAAAGGAAAACAGAGATCATTTTATTTACTGGATATACCACCCTACTCTTTGCATAAACGAGAAAAATAATGCTTTGGCTGGGTTTTTTGACATACACATAAAATACTTTGTAAAGATCAAACCCAAAAACATATCTGCCTTCCAATACAGACTATATTTCTTTTTTTACTCATTTTCCTCTAATCTTTTCACCAGATTTCTCTTATTAAAATATGACGATGCTTCAAACTTACAAAGCTGAGTTCTTTCACTGATTGATAGTAAAATAACATAGTCCTGGATCTGTTCCACTTACTCACATGGAATAGTAATCTATTCAGGCAGCAATTTCAATGATAACAATATACTAGTCAGTGAACTAGTTTTATTCCTTTGTAGAAGTACCCAGGTACTGATGAAACCTTTTCTCACTTTCAGAATAAAACAGACATATCATTCTTATGTGAACCTTTTCCTGGTCTCTGTAAAAAAAGGATATTTCTCACACAAAGTATGAATCTGAGAAAGCAAGACCTTGAACTGTAAACACTGATTTAATTCTACTTCCTTTTTACAGTAGTACTCAACATCTTAAGAAAGCTGTCTGAAATGAGTAGCTGCCCTATGCACCTGCCCCTGCTCATATACTTCTTTATTCTCCCCTGTACCTTGGCTTTACAGTTTTGTAATTTGTGAAACCTCCTGAAATCTGAAACATCTTCCTTATTTTGAATAAGCAAACGGAAATTTTCTGTGCTTATTTTAGTTTTAATGTCTGTTTCGCAGTTATCATTCTCTCTCTTACTTATGCACAGGATGTGAGTCTCTAGTATGTGGCCTATGAAGAACCTGTGCATATACATTATTCCTTAATAACATTTTCATGGAAGTTGTGCTTGTAGCTAAATAAAAATGAAAATCCATATTCAGGTTTTTAAACTTGCTTTTTAAGTTAGATCCAAATGCAGAAGACAAACCTTAATGTGGTAAATTAGAGCAATCAGGGATATAAACCCAAACTTCACATTATGCATCTAATCTTATTGATTTACCAAGCTCAGCTAAAGCTTACTATTTTATGACAGATCTCTTCATATTTAGTTTCTTTGAGCATAAACAAGTTTGGCTCTTAAGGAAAGCCCCAAACCAGTTTATTTCAAAATGTTTTAGAGAAAATATCTCATTTTTTTTTAATATGTAATTTTCCAAGGGAACATCTTGGGGTAATAGTACCACTGTGCAAATGTAATACTGGAAATTGAGCTAATGTAAGTATAGTGTGCCTGTGATGTTAACTTAAGACAGCTAAAATGTGAGAGTAAGAGTGACCTGCATCAGTGATGTTCAAACAGTGAATTTTGGGTGATTTTGACTCTCAAGCTATCAAGTTCTGGCTCTCATGAGAGAGGAGGTAAGAAGAAAATTTGTGTACATTTATGAGGTGAAAGTGTCCTATGAGCCTCCCCCTTGGGATTTTTATACTATCATTCTTATTGTTGAGAGGAGGCACTGAGGATGGAGATTAGCAGGGGGCTGCTTAGCAGACTATTAGCAGATTCCATCATTTCTGACATTGACCAGAAAGGATGTGAGCAGAGGCTGTCCCTTCCTCGGTAGCACTGACTCCCTGCTTTTTCTTTTGGTGGATGGGAAAGAAATACAGGAAGTTACCTTAACTTTCCCTGAGCCACAGAAGCAGCTAGCAGAGCCAGGGTTTTCTAACAGCTAAGAAAAGGAAGACACATTAATAATCAAAAGTGTTGACCCTTTTTCTCTTGTTTATTGCTGTTATTTGGTGAGCTACATGGTTTAGTTGAGTTTTTATCTGACTCAGCTGAGACATTTCATATCAAAACTATGAGCTATGCTATTTCACATCAGTTAGCAATAGTTTCCAGTTAATGACAGCTGAAGGGTTATTTCTCATCAACCCACACAATTTTCCCATTATGCAGCAGGCTTTTCCCATCACCCAATATGGGGAAGTACAGAAGGGAAAGAGAGAGGAGGCAGAAAATCCTTCTTCTTATGCATATACCTTCAGGGAAATCATGCATTTTTAAGGAACCCTTCATCAACAGTGTCATGGAACATGGAAGATGAGCAGAACAAAAGAAATAAAAAACCCCTTTTCCTAGGTCTTGATTATATGTTGTTCATGATGAAAAGCTGGCCAGCATTATGAACAAAGTCAAAAATAATAGTTCTGTGGGTAAGGAGAAGGCCAAGGCCAAAATGGTGATTCAATTTGCCACTTGTTTCCAAGATCCAGAAACTGCACAAGCTGTTCCCCAGAAATAGATAGATGTTGGTGAGGCTCCAGTATTCATACAGTGGCCTACTAAGAAATATTTGCCTATTTTTGCAATCCTTGCTTTGGTAAGACTTCCACATTTCAGTTAAGTCCTGAGACTAAAGGTAAAAAAGTTCAGAATGGAAAAATTATTGTCCTCTAAGTTAAAAATGTATGATAATACAAGCTGACAATGGATTACAGTGCAAGAAGATGCAAAATGAGACACAACTTCCATTTTAACAGCAAAACCTTTAAAACCATCATCAAACCTTTTTTTATTTTTCTTTTTTTTTGTCATACAGCAGTTCAGGATATTATTATTTAACAACTTGTAATTTACACAACAAAAAAAAAGTTAGCAGCCATGTCAGTAACCCATATCTGTTAATCAAATGTTTTCGCATCAAGTGAGATTATACAGCTGTGTGATTTGAATAATTAAATATATTTATTTAAATAAACATAAAATAGATTAGGCGGGATGAAAAGGACAGCTGTAATGTCAATGTATCAAAATAAAATGAGATCATTACTACCATATACTGTAGGAATAGAGGAGGATGAAAACCAACAGTTCAGCCATAATGATTTCATTAGGATATGTATGTGGAGACATGAAAGGAAAAGATCACTAACAGATTGCTAGTGAAACAGAAAGAGTGTGAAAGCAGCTGAATATGGTAATACTTAGAGAAATGAAAGTAGAATTCTTCAGAAAATAAATATAAACTAAATCTTTTTCTCTGTTTAAGTCAGGGCACAAGCAAAGATAAAATACACATTTTGTCAATTCACCTCAGAGTCATTGATCTCTTTTGAGCATTGAGCCTAATGAGGCAAGTAGGAGAAAACTGTAATGGGCCTTGAATGTGTGTATTGTTGGGCTTGGATTATTGTGTACAACTAAATCGTATTTTCTGTAGAAAAGCCTTTCGAATAATAGCAGGATTATATTACAAATAAGATTACAAATAATATTTTATAATGAAAAATTCCTGAACTTCTTTTGCTATAAATAAATACATATTATATCAACTCCACAAAAACACACCTTTTTAAAAATAGTTACATATTATTTATGAATATCAATTCAGATGGGTCATTTTTTTGGGGTGCCAAAATAGACAATATGATATTTTATATAGACAATAAAATGAAACTGGAGATTTTTCCATCTTCTAAGTAACTGCTTATTATTTCCTGTGATGTTCTGCAGATCTATATGAGATCTATTTCAGCATTGGTTAAAATATCTTTATGATGATTTATGATTTGATATCACACATCTTTACAATGCATTTGGAAATTATCAGTAATAGGACCCACATGTAAAGTGAAGGAGTCTATATATATTGTAATTATAAATGACAAACTCTGTGACTTTTGCACACATTCGTGAACAAAAGTGTTAGATTATATAAACTAAGCAGTGAATTTCTTTATATATTCAACAGTGTCTCTTAAAAAACAAACCAGAAAGCACATTACTGAGTGGAAGGTCACCTAGAGAATAGCCAATAGGAAGAGCTAAGTGCAGGGATGTTTCTGAGCTGTGCCTGTTTCCTGGAGATTATGCTACTTTTCCCACTAGAGGCTGTGTTTTCCTTAAACAGGTGTCTAACCAAGAAGCATTTACTATTGTCCTGGTTTAGCTAGGATAGGGTTAAGTTTCCCCAGCAGTGGGGGGAAGCTCTAGCCGGGTTGTTCAATACCATGCTGATGGCACCTCCAGGCGCCCAAGCGCGGGAAAGAGCAGGGACGGCTTTTGTTCGGTTCAGTCCCCTCACTGCTGTATCCTTGCAGTATACCTCTTGTTCTGTTCATTATTGTTATTGTTATTGTTGTTGTTCGGTTTGTCGTTGTTACACTGTTGTATTAGAACTCTCCTTATCTCACCCCCGGGGTTTGTATTTCACTCCCTGCCCCATCCAGTAAGAGGGTGGGGGAGGGGCAGCAGCAGCGTGGTCTCAGGTCCCGGCAGGGCCTAAACCACCACAACTGTCTTTAACCATGCTTTTAAATAAAAGAGGACAGGAATCAATCACTGATCTTCAGTCTGAGTATCAAGGTCTGACTTATATCCTTGACATTGCTTATGGATAGCTTCTGTACCTGTTTCTTTTTGAGAACTATCCAAAAAAAAGAAAAAAGAAGAAGGAAAAACAAAAAAAGCAGACAGTGAATTATAAAGCAATAAGCAAATAACCAGTTAATAACAAATTACAGCTGTGCACATCCCTGCCCCTCTTCATTGGAACTATGAATGTACCTGTTGTTTATTTGTAGATCAAGCAGGGCCAGAGCTCAGACTCAAACACTGTCACAAAATCATTCATGTTTTTTGGCTTCTAGTATGATTCCTGGAATGTTTTTACCCAAACCAGTGCCCAGTTACAGTCCAGGATGTAATATGGGTTGGCACAGTTTCTAGTAGAAATTATAGACAGGATCATTGTTTTGGGAAGGGAGAGAACTAAACACAATATGAACACAAAATATGTAGTACTACTCTAGGGCACAAACAAACACATTTTATGTCCTCATGCCAGAGTTCAAAACTCAGCATGTACAAATAAAAAGGTTTCCTATATAAACAAAGTATTGCCATAAAAGTTTCCTTTTGTATAGTCCCAGGCCTTATTCTTTTCAGGACATGTTAACTGGGATTAATAGTTACAGCATGATAATATCTCAGGGAACTTTTTAAGGCTTTTGTGCATATGTAACTGTAGCTGCATGAATATTCATGTCCAGGATGCCATGGTGTACAATGCTGTATGAACACTGCTAACAATCTCAGTTCCCTTGATATTTCAGTAGCCTATTGTTTCATTTTCTTCAGTTATACTTCTCAAACTATTGCTCAGTGCCAATCAAAATTCTTCAGGAACCTTCAACATTAACCTTGACAGACCTTTCTTTGGAAGTAGAAAATTAGAAGGTTTATGTTTATCAGACTTACCTCATACCCACAAGACCTAGAATATTTGATTTTTTTTAAGCAATACAGTGGGAATGCAGCTAGTCATGCCACTGAGTGTATGTGGAATCTCCAGACTGCTTCTTTTGCACATCTTTTTTGTTCAAATCCCTTTTTTCTACCTATATTTTCCCTGGCCACTTTGTCATTATGTCAATTGCTAACTGACAGAGTGATATGTGTGACATAAATCTAGAAATATGTTCACTTCATAGGCTCTATTATTTTAATGTCAAAATGCAGGTATGAGAAAAACAGAAGCATGAAAGCTGGATTTTCATCCCTCCATAAATGAAATGGAAAAAGTCAGAAGCACCTGCAAATATTACTTATCTTTTCAGATTACTTTTCCTCATACGAATAGGGAATTTTGTTCAATAACAAAGAAAATGTCTGTGACATATTTCTCATGTGACTTTATAGTGCCTATAATTCTTCTGTAATTTTACAGCTGATTAAGAGGGAAACAGACACAACAGACTTCCTGTTGAAGCTTTTTATTACATTAATTGTGCTGCTTTGTCTGATTGCCTAGAACTTCTGCCATACATACACATTTTCTATTAAAAGTAACTGACTTTAAATTGCTATTATTACTGAGGTAAAATCTATACTGATTAGGTGACAAATGCGCAGCTACATTTATTGGTGCATGTGAAAAAGCCAATAGTTCTATAATACAGTGGCTACTGAAATCTACCAGCCTCAGTGATCAGTGGATTGGGCTTTTCAAGAGATATGATCCAAAGTGATTTCAATATGTTGATAAAACTAAGGTTTTCATGTCTTTTTATCAATTGTAGAGTGTCCTTTCAATCTGGCAGTGCTTTTGAGACTCAGGGTGTATAAAATTCAGAGAATTCTGATTTTCTTCACATATCTGAGTTGTCAAAGTAGCAAAACAGCAGTATTTTGATATTGTCTCTTAACAAGGGCAACAAAAAATAAGACAATTCAGCACATAGTAGGAACTTGAATAACAACGTACATAGAAGAGGAAGCCTGTATTTTGGCCAATAGTAGATGTCAAGTCTTGGGCACCGTGCCTGAAAGTAGATTGGAAAACAGAGATTTACTGAACATGTTACAATCTTGTCTTCATTTTGCTACATGAACATATATTATACAGTGATGTGGAAAGGCTCTGATAAGGTTTGAAGTACTCTAAATTATCAGAGATAAACATAGCTCTTTATCCAAACTGGGAGATCTGGCCAGAAGTGGCAGTACCCTAAACAAGCAAATAATGACCCATGAAGTGTTTGAGCTCAGAACCCAACTAATCAAGTAACATTTATATTTCTCACAAACTAAGAACACTATATGCGTGGATGTTAGAATTTCAGTTTTACCATGTTAATAACCTGTGGACAATATCTCTTTAAGCAGAGAATGTATAAATCAGGGATGGTATTTGGAGCTGGAAAGACTGGATTAAAATTAAGAGTTAAGAAATATTCTGGTAAAAGTCAGTAAGGCATACAGTTGTGTTGGAAAAGCTAGTATTTGTCTATAGTCTAGGAAGCATCCATGTGTTACTATTGTAATTTAGGATGTTAAGAATAAAACTTGGGCATGACTACCACTTTGCCCTTTCTGTGTAAGAAGAAAGTCTCCTGCAACACCCCATGATTCATGGTCATTTGCCAAATCTTGCTGCTTTGGGAGCAAGGCATTATCCCAGATGTTTTACATAAACTAACAACAGAAGTAGCTGAGACTGTTGCTCTTTCTTAGAAGAATCTGATAGCCCTCTGCACTGCACTGGATTACTGTAATATGCTTCACTATCAGCTCAGAATCCATTTGGAAGATGTTGTTCCAAGAGGGACAAAAAAAGTGAGTTCAATAATATTTTAGATAAAATTTTTAAGGGAGTATAAAGAAAGTGGTTTGCAATTTTGCTGTCTGTATCCTCTTTCCAGGGGAATGCAAGGTACTACTGACTTTCTGAGGCTTCAAATGGCTTAGATCAAAGCACTCAGGAGAGGGTCTTTTCCAATTCTACTATTAATCAGGAAAGAATTCCAAATCCCATGACATAAGCAAAGAGATTGCTAATATTTAGTTTTCCATACTGTTCTTTCCCTTCTTGTTCAAGAATAATCTAATAATCCTGGTTTGTATTAGAAATAGTGTGACCAGCAGAAGTAGGGAGGTGATAGTCCCCCTGTACTCTGCACTGGTGAGGCCACACCTTGAGTACTGTGTCCAGTTTTGGGCACCTCAATACGAGAGAGATATCGAGGTGCTGGAGCGAGTGCAGAGGAGGGCAACGAAGCTGGTGAAGGGCCTGGAGAACAGATCCTATGAGGAGAGATTGAGGGAGCTGGGACTGTTCAGTTTGAGGAAGAGAAGGCTGAGGGGAGACCTCATCACTCTCTACAACTACCTGAAAGGACATTGTAGAGAGGTTGGTGCTGGTCTCTTCTCACAGGTGATTAGCGCTAGAACAAGAGGGAATGGCTTTAAACTGCAACAGAGGAGGTTTAGACTGGACATTAGGAAAAAATTTTTCACAGAAAGAGTAGTCAGACAGTGGAATAGGCTGCCCAGGGAGGTGGTGGAGTCACCATCCCTGGATGTGTTTAAGGGTCGTTTAGATGAGATGTTGGGGGATATGGTGTAGGGGAGAGCTTTGTAGAGTAGAGCTGAGGGTTGGACTCGATGATTTCCAACCTGAATGATTCTGTGATTCTATGAAATGTTTTACCCTTCTCAGATTTTTGCAAAGCTAGTTATATTGAGCAGATGCATGCAGAGAGCTGAGGTTTGTTGATGAAGAGGCTTCATTTGAGGACCTGGAAGGGCTGGCAGTTTTCATTGCCAATAGATGTTTGCTGATTGATTGTTATATTTGGGCTAAATTTTGTTGCTGGTTTTGCTCTATGCTTAGGGATTATGTTTTTTTATTAATTTGTGGAAGGGTGCCTGGTATCTTATGTAGATTTTGAAGGATCATTTTTGCACTGTAAATATAGAAATAATACCAGCTCATTCATACTATGTAATGCTCTGAGAGAATGCTCATATCAGACTGAAGGGTAGAGGATTCACACATGTGAACTGCAACTAAAAGAGATCATTAAATTAAAGACTCCCTTGGCCCTGATATAACATTGCAAGTCACTTCCATGCTGTTCCCATGTTATAATTCTTAGGTATATTAATTGTGAGGGAGGTGCTCCCTGTAGGCTATTGAAATTTCAAATTTAGGACCTTAGTCAGGCAAATGTCTTCTAGATCTTCAAGGGAATTTTCACAAGTAGTTTCCTAACAAATTTTCTCCCCCATATATGCAACAAATGCAGAGATATTTCTGCATTATAATATGTGCATGATGAGATTAGATATCTAATGTCTCAGTATATTAGTGCAATTCTGCTCGCATTACACATGACAATATGCAATTTAATTTTATTAGTCAATAGATGTGTTTCACTGACATCCAGAGATTAGGGCTTGTTCCTGAAAGTAGAAATTGTTCTTATGACCTTATACTAATCACACACCAAGGCCAAGCCAAGCCTTTACTGAAAGGTCTGTTGATTATGAATACACTTGATATTTTCATGATTTTACTAGCACCTCAAACAATTAAGTTAGGAGGCAAACATTAAACTCTATCAGTCTTTCCAATTTCATTAAATACAAATAGAATAAACTCTGAAAGAGTTTATGGACTCAGTAAAGATGTTACACATAATAAAGGAAAAATAGGGGGAAAAAAGATGGAAAGAATAGAAAATAATATTGTAAGGATATAAGAGTTGTCATCTCCATCAGATCAGGCCAGTATTCTTTTACTGATGCTCTCCAGCCCCTGACACTTCAGAAATGTTTTCCAGTTTGACCTTCAATATGTAGAGGCCAATTCAAGTCACGGAGCTTTACATTTTTTTCCCAATTTTTTGTTATTGTTTCTAGCCTTTAAATCTATAATTATCTCTGGATATTTCTACTATCCACAGCAACTCTGAAGCTTACTAATATCTTGATTCTTAACTCTGTGGGATACTGCACAATTTATATAACAATTTACAGACATGTCAAAATGGTACTCTAATTTAAAATTCCAGAAGAATGAGTATGGAAAGGTGAAGATGGATCACAAGTTCTGTATCCCGTTTCTTTCTCCTTTGTCTTTTCTTGATGAATATCTTCCACAGTTATGGACATAGAGAAATGTCCACAGAAAGAAAACAATTTCCAATGAAATACAAAAGAGATGTCTAGATCCATATATCTATGGGTTATTGAGATAGGCATAGCATCAGACTTTGTTTTCCTTTCCATCCACCTATACTCTTCTATCCATAAAATAGTCTATCAAGAAAAAATACTGTGGGTTATTCTGGATTCAAGTATACCAACACTGCTGTTATGTAATTACAAAACTTACATATTTTAAAATTACTTGGGTAACACAGTAGGTATAACCCTGTACAAGGAAGCTCAAAACCATACATGGAAAAGTATTTTACATCTAATTATTTCCTAAAAATGATACATTGATTGTAATTTATTATTTGAAAAAATATGTGAAGTATCTTCTAAGTACTTTTTTTTTACTAGAAATGTACCTTACAAATGTGTGATTTGTTATAAAATTAGTGAAGTAAAAGGTCAGAATGGCACATGCACATCTGTACATATCCATACATATACACATATATATACGAGATATATCAATTGTATTTTTCTGTCTCCGAATTTCACACATTTTGTCTTCTGCAGACTGCAAGGTTTTTTTGATAATGTTCATGTTTTTTCTTTGTGTCTTAAAAATATATCTAAGGATTTTTTTTTACTAGGGGTTTTAACAATTAAGCTCTGAAAAAAATATTTGTATAAAAAATTGCTGATGTTTTCATCACACTCTTTTTTTCACTGCTTCTCTGTATATGATGTAGTGATGTAAAAATATAATGACCTTACAGTCTATGTGACTTTTCCGAGCAGTGAAACTAGTGATTTCATGGGATGACTAAGTTCAAGATTCTATCTCCTTGAAATTTGTTTCCAGGATGTTAACTGCAAAGCAAGTTATATATAGCAGTAAATGCATGCTTAATTTGTGCAGAAATCATGGTGTGATGAATACAATTAAGAGCCTCAGAGGGAATAATTATATTACTGCATAAAGCTGGAGGATCTCAAATTGCTTGGTGCCTGGACTTTAAATTGGCCTGCGTTCCTGTTGTGAAAGTCATTCATAGTAGTAACAAAACTGCAGTCAGAAATGGGGTAGTTTCAAAGTCATATAAGTATATTTACTCATCTGCTGCAAATGACAGAGCCTAGAAAATGGAAGCAGCATTTAGAACTAAATGAACAAAAAGTTAATTCCATTAAAAATATGTGCAGTTATGAAACTAAAATATAATAAACTGTACATCAAAGCATTGTTTCCTGCAACAACAAATCTTACAGAAATTATAAAAATTTAATGGTTGCATTTTCTTTCATAGATACACAAGTAACATGATGTAGTTCTTACTTGGTCTTTCCAGTCCATTATAGGTACTTCCAATAGGCTGTAATGAAGATCTGTAATTGAATTAAAAGCCACAAACATAGCATAAGTCTGAAATTTGACTAGTAGAAAATTGCCCCATATCAAAGATTCAGATTCCTCACCTAAAATGTGTTGTAACCAAGGCCAAAAATTATGGGACTGGATTCTATCATCTTAACAGCCAAGCACAATTCAATGGGATGACATAGGGTCATATGACCTAAAGTATTATCCATAATAAAGACAATTTTGTAACATTACACAGCTGGTTGTTCAACTTTTTTTTTTTTTTTTCCCCCTTCTATTATTGAGGATATAGCAATAGTCTTACAAGAGGTTCACTTCACTCTGTGACCTGAAACAGAAATTCCTGAACACAGGATACACCAGCTGCTGTAGCTCAGTTAAAGTTTGAGGGTTTTAAATTTATTCAACTTCTTTCAGTGTTTGGGAACCATTTTCTTATATTTCTACATCTTTTTATGCTTGTCAAACACGCTACAGGAAACATGAAATTGTGTATGTTACACTATAAAAAAGAGCAGCAAATAAATAGTGACTGGTTCTAAGGTCAGTAGCTGTAAAATACTACCCAAGGGAGAAAAAAAAAATTACTGAGATCTGAAACTGTGATTATGATGTGAAAATAAAGGCTATTGGCATTATTCCTGAACTGCGGTAAATTTTCTTTTCCCTGGGCAGTATTTTATAAAACTCTTACTTGGAAACTAGACATTATTTACTCTTGATGCATTTTTGTTCGTTTGAAAAAAAGTAATGTTACAGTGTCTGCTTCATCAGGCACCCTTTTTATGTGAAAAGTTATATCCATAATTTTAAGAACTTATTTTTTAGATAATGATATAGAACACAGGTATTAGTAATCTAGAGGTAAAAATAGAGCTATAAAAGATATGGCTCAAGGTTTGTGTATCCTAAGACGTCTTGGTAATGTTGTTGGCATCATAATAACAATGACAATAGAGTATGAGTCTTAGCTATACCAGGATTCCATAATGGTGTCCATTGCCATTATTCTGAGTGCTTCCCACATAAAATCAATAGTGATTGAGAAGTTGGTTAAGGACTTCACGTTAGAATTTTTTCTTTATCAGGTCAAATTCGTGTTTTGTTTGGATTTCATGCTTCAGTAAAAGTTTTTTTTAAAGTGTGTGTCATGGTAATGCAAAGCCTGTTTCAATTTTCCTAAACTGTTTTTTTAAGACACTTAGAAATTTCAAGTATACAGGCATCCCACTGAAAAAATCCTAATTCAGATTAGTTATATAATAAGGTGCTTTTTCTGTGTGACTATATTTTACAATTTTAGAAAAAGGAACTGTAATAAGTATACACAATATGTTTATATTTTATCGTCATTAACAAAGTTGATGTTTTTGATAATATTTATCATCCTGCCTGAGTGTGGATAGGCAATATTGCACATAATGCTACCTTTAGTGCAACCAAAAAAATTGAATATTTGCTGGTAAAAGTAGGATTGGAAATTTCCAATAAGAGGGTTTTTAATGTGAATTCAGCAAACTTCATTTTCATTTCATTCTTATGAAGAGTCACATTTAAAAGTTTACATTTCCAAAAATTATTTTCATGCAGTGAAGAACAAGGGGGGAGTAGGATTGATAAAAAGGTATGTTTAATTATTTCCGTTGACTAAATTGGCCAGACTATTACTACCTCCATTTTTCTTATTTAACACTGTTCCAGTCCAATCTGAAGTCCAGTGCTTGAGTCATAGCAGAGCTGATCTGTACACCTATACTCAATCCTCACTTTTCTACACTTTGAAGAGATTTAGTTTAGCTATTATCCCTGGACTATATCTTTTCTATTTTATGATATGAGCAGGTTTCAGAAATGAAATGATATGTTAGCTCATAAGCCTTCCCCATCAGTATTTGCACAAACTATGACAATTTCTAATACTTCCTTTCCTTTTAACATGAAAATTGTGACTGAAAACAGCATAATATGTTAAGTTCTATTTGATATATTTTATTCATTTCTTTTTCATCTACTTGTTCTTTGTGCTGGAGAAGACGGCCATTCTCTCTCTTCCCACACCTTCACAGAGGAAAAAAATCTTCAAGATACAGTCCTTAGAGAACGATGGGTCAAAATTAGCATGTGCAGCATCCATTTAATCACTGTTTTACTCAACAGGACTGCTAGGAAACAGTCATCTCCAGGTGAGCTGTAGAAGCTGCATAACATTACAAGTAAATCCACGCTTGCAACTGAGACTTCCTTTAAAGTCAAATAGAATCAAAATGACACCTACACATTAGCTGCCATATTGATTACAAGACTATCAGCCACTCTTCATAATTCAAAATGAGCACAAGAGCTGCTTTAAAATATATTCTAGGTTATATATTTCTATTTTCCTTCTCTTTTTATAGAAATTCAGTTACAAGTAAATACCTTCTAACTAGATATTTTTTAAAAAGTGGCAAGTGTCTGCTAGTAATATTTATTTTAATAAAAATTCTCTTTATCTCAGTATAGGATAGTTCTTGCCTTAATTTCTGAAAGGTATTAGTATCCAGATGTTAAACCATAGAAATTTCTTTTCCAACAGTAACATCTGTCTCATTGGCAGTCTCTACTTGCTGTTTTGTTGGCTTCACTGCAGTTGTCTTTAGGCTGTGAAATGATTAGGATACTGATGTGATATCTTATTCACTAGAAACCCATTGCTTTTAGCTAACTCATGGTTTCTGTTCTGTAGCATTTCCAAAAAAATCTAAATAACAAAACTTCTCCCAAAGATCTCTACATGAGCTGAAAGCAATGGGGAAAAAAAGCCAAATTATTTCTCTAAGGGTAAGGCAAAATGAGTACTTTTCAGAACAATCTGGAAAAAGGATGACAAAAGAAATGTAATAGCTAATAGATATTTTATTACTATAATGTGATTCAGATTTCCAGTGTATTACATTTCTTTTTGAAGACATTGATAAATTACTTTATTTTCTCCTCAAACAGTTTCACTTTATTTATGAGATGAAAGTTGGGATCTTCCTTATATCATACTTTTAGAAATACCTTATAAAATACATGAAGTATTATTACATCAATGTTGGATGAAGCTCCACAATCAGCTACCATGTAAACATAATAGGAAGCATATAAAATTTTAGAACTGTTTGCAATAGGTTTTGAGGAGAAAAACAAGAATGGACAAAAAATTATTAGCAACATTTTAAAGTAAATTGCCAGCCATGTAGGGGTATGGATATGGATTGTTGTTTTGACACAGTCTTTCTTTTGTATATAATGTCTTTCTCTTATGCACATATGGCTCTTTGAGGCTGAACTTCAATGCACAGTCTTTTCAATGACTGGTTAATTGTTATCCAGTGATTTCATGAAAAGTGTTTTGTTATTCTCTCAATTTCTGAGATGATACCATACAATATAGTTTCAAAAATTTTATTGGAATAGTTGCAGAGCAATGATGCTGTAGGTTTTGTTTGTGGGGTGAGAGGAGTTCTGTTTCTAACAGTGATATATAGAATCTTTTTTACCTTTAAGAATGTTTCCCCTAGGTCCCATTTAGCCTATGAACATTTCATTCAGTTATTTTGTTATTAGGTAGAAAGCTCTGGCACATGGAAACCAGTCTTTCTTATTTATAAATATACGTATAAACTCTAGATTTAGATATCAGTGTTATCTTCTTTTAGATTCTCATAAACTTAAACTTAGCTTTTATTTTGAACAATGAAAAAATGCTTTTCAACACTGAAAAAATTGAAAATTCTGTGATTCTCAGACTGTATTTTGGATCCAAATTGTCATATAGCCATATCTTTATTATATAATAGAAAAGATGTAGCTAATATAAGTAAAGCAGATGGTAAAAGGTGCCTGCTGAACAAAACTAGATGGGTCAGCCCATCTGTAATAGATAATCTCAACTGTCATTGCTCACCCCTTGCTTTCAATATTACTGTATGTCATTTAATACCTTGGAGCTGTATAGCCTTTTCTGAAACCTTTAGCATAATACTGTTGAGATGTTGAAATATTTATATTTTTGTGTTGAGTTTATATATGTCACCCCCCTACTTAAGAAATTAATATTGTTGGAGTTATTTTACTTTAAATTAAACATGCATGCTTTTGTAATGATACAAGACCATTACTTGATATACATCCAATTTGTCTTCTAATTTATGAAAGTATAATGATATTGCATTATTGTTATAAAGTTAATCAAGACTTTAATGGGACAGCTATGTTACTATTGACTGTGGGTTTTTTTCTTTTACTATAATGCATGTCTTCAACAAGCTGATTATGCAGTGTAGCAATGAATTCACTAATTAGAAAGTTATTACTACATCTATAATGGGTAGGAATTCTAGCTTTGTAAGTTGCATTTTAAGATGCTTTCAAATAGAAGTAAAAAATTTTTAAAATACACATCAATAGTTACAGTGGGGTGCTTAATCTATGGCCACTTGGTCAGTTTTACTTTACAGGTTTTGGAATATAATGATGTGTATTTCCACGTATGCAAAGCAAACACAAGATGACTTCACATAATACCTCTGTGACTTGATAACTTCTTTTACTTGCTTTGCATAGATGTGGGAAGCTCATGTCAAGGACCAGGAAAAATTATCAGTTTTGGTTTGAATAAGACAATTTATTACACATTTTTATCTTTTTTTCTGCTTTGAATTTCACATGAGGATTGAAACCATATATCATATCATAGTAAAAGCAGAAAAGACCATATGATTAAGAAAAAGAAATATATTTAATATTAGGAAGTCCAAATGTGGACCATGTGAAGTGCTAAGGCTTGGACAACAGGCCCAAGCCAGAATTGACCTATAGATGAATCCTGTAGATTTTATAACTGATCATCATTGTGCTAGTAGGTATTGTACTAAGTTATAACAACCCACTCATGCTGGTGTAAAAAGTGCTAAAGCATGGAAATACTGCAGCCTGAACAACAGGCCCCAAGCTGAAGCTGCTAACTTAGCACGTAGTCATTAATAAAATATGTAAACTCGCTAGTGAAAGACAAAATATAATCAGTAGTGAGGACAGAATGTATTCAACTTTCCTTTCGCAGCCTTGTTCAAGGCTGAGAACCCACGTATTTGGCCTTGTTAGAAACTCCCTTGGTTCCCCCCCCGAGCCCTGGCTAAGCTTTGGGTGGAATCAACAGGAGAATGAAACCAGAAATTTTCCGCTCAAAACAAAGGTGCCAGCTATTCTGGCTTGTCGATCTCTGGTGTATAAGGCTGGGCCCGTTTGCAGCGACTTTGGATGCCTCACCTATGGGTGGACGCACCGTGTAGGATTTCCCACTTGCCGGGACAGGCTCTCCAAATCCTCGCTGTAACCGGGGCTCCCCAGCGTCTCCGGATCTGGATGATGATGATGATATATGCAAGTGGTGATGTATCTTTCTTAATCACTATTCTCTCTCTCGTGTAGTAATGATTTGATGCATTACCCTGTATTTTCCTGTTTGTTGCTTTAAGTACATTATTCTGCCTTTTCTTACTCCATGTTTTCTGTATTACACTGTTACATTATTTGGTTATCACCAGTAAAATACGCCTACTCTTTTCACTCTGATGTCCAAGTTTAATTGGTATCCTTAATCAGCAAAACACCATGTTAGAAGTGATGTTTTGATTTGGGGGGGGTGTGTGTGTTTGTTTGTTTTTTTTTTTTTGCTTTACCTTTAATTGGAACGATAATTGAATCCTGATTATCAACAAAGAAGTTTTCTTCAAGTTAAATGAGAACAATGCCTTCAACCAGAAACTGAATCTATGTGATATTCTACTTACAATCTGAAGCTTCTAGTTTCAAAACCATTCATATAACTCTTTCTTCCTTGGTTTATCTCACCATGCATATCAAATATCTAAGAACTCATAATAACATTCCAGGCACAAAATGACAAATAGATTAAAAATAAATTCTACATTAGACTTAACAAAGTATAGTATCATAAGATCTAGACAGCACAGGTTCAAGTCTCTAACCTTGTCCAGGCTCTAGCATCACCAAAATCATTATAAGTGAGTCCTACCTAGTTAAGTGTTTACAATTTAGCACCTACAATACCTAAAAAATTAAATGCTTCACCCAGGACTGCATCTCTGTGAACTCAAGACTGTCAGTTCTGGATCCAGCCTGATGATCACTGATTTGAGATCCAGTCTCTGCACTATTTCTAGTTTTTATTGAATTACTATTTAATACAAAATACATAAAAGCATCATGGGGAAAAAAAATTATCAAGACAAGAGTCCTTTACAGTTTAGTAACTGAAAATTAGGATACTGATTCTTTGTCTTATTCTCTAACTGCAAAATCATGAAAAGACCACAGATGTCTGACAAAAAGATAAGATAAAAATAAAAAAAACTGCCACAGCTAGACTAACAGTGTGACCCTAGAGAAAAATGGGTATCAGGAAGCTGCTGGTAAAACGCTGATTTAAAGAAGCTTGGAGCTGTGAGCAGAGCATTATCTGGTATCATTTGACTCTTATGTTGAGGACAGTAGGACTTTACTGATGAAGAACATAGAAATACAATCACATCAGCTGTATCTCTTTTCTTTATCGAATTACTTAAAGAAATAGCATCTGCTTTTTTTTCCCCCCACTGGAGAGAGATGTAAAGAAAAAATGCTTTTATGAGTAAAGTGGCGTTCACTTCCAGATTCTAGATACTTAAATTTAAATGTATAAATTTAGATCTTCATATCTGAACAATGTGTTAAAATGTCTGAGATAGGTAACACAGGTCTACTTAGTCCATGAAAAGCTTTTGGACAACTATTTAACCCACTGTGAAATAGAGCTGTACATTTGGTCTTCTCTAGGGTCCAGCTTAAGAATCACATACAGGTATCTAGTGCCATTTGTGGTACCTATCTGTATGAAATAAGCAAATAAGAAAGAATCTTCATGAAATCTGAGTCCTTTTAAACTTCTTGTTTTGGGTTAAATGGTATATATTGGAATTGCTTGTCATGTGGAATAGGTGTGGGGGGGATATGTCAACTGTTTTCTTACAATAAGCATAAGCTCACTATAAGGTAAAGAATCCTTCATATCAGTGATGGCCAGTCAATTGCTCATTTAATTACTGAGTATAATTACAGCAAGTGAATTAAAAGGGCAGCTTTTAGATCTACATAATGCCAAATTCCGCTAAGAATATGATAAACTGTCAAAATCTTTTTTAGTAAAATGTCCTATATGTGTACAGCATTTCCATTATATGCATTACAGGAGTCGTATTTTTCATTAAACTTTTCATGTGGGCACAAACACTAGGAATTACATTGCTGCAGGTTACCTGTGTACTTTTCATTTATTAAAACCTCCTCTAATACTTAAGCAGTTTTGCAGGTTCTTACAAATGCCAGAGTAAAAGTGGAAAAAGGTATCAGTAGGCTCTAAGGTCTAGTTCTGTACTTGACATGCTTGATAGGATGTCACCTAAGAACTGCCATTAATGTGCACTCTGAATTGGAAAGCAAACTTCAGGAGGGGGAAAAATCCTTCTTTTTTATTTTTTTCTAATCTCAGCCCACATAGAGCTGGGAACTCCAAAATCACCCACCATATCTTGCATCATAAAAAGAAACAGAAAAACAAATAAAGAAAACCCAAAATCTTTGGGCACATCCTTTGTTTTTCTGGGTGGTATTTTTGGAGGGGGGTGTTGGTTTGTCTGGGGAAGAACCTAGTTGTGAGTCATACTGTTCTAAGGACTTGCTGTCTTGTTTTGACAGACAGCAGCAATCCTGCACTGCTGTTTGCTGGAAGATATTGTAACATTACTCCAGTGAATTTTGGCAAGCATAGCAAGTTGAAAGAAATTCTGTGGCACCTTTTGGCACTAACATGCATCTTAGATTTACAGTCCCTGATGTATCTTTTATCTTTTTTTTTTTTTTCCCATTTTCTTTCTTTATTTTTTCCCCTATTATTATTATAATCACAAATTAAGATGTTTTGGATCCACGATACCAATCTAAATTCCTCTTGTCCTTCACAAATTAACACTATCACAGAATCACAGAATCATCTAGGTTGGAAAGGACCTTGAAGATCATCCAGTCCAACCATTAACACTGACACTTCCCAACTACACCATATCCCTAAGCGCTATGTTGACCCTACTCTTAAACACCTCCAGGGATGGGGACTCCACCACTGCCCTGGGCAGCCCATTCCAACGCCTAACAACCCATTCTGTAAAGAAATGCTTCCTAATATCCAGTCTAAACCTTCCCTGGCGCAATTTGAGGCCATTACCTCTTGTCCTATCACTTGTTACTCGGTTAAAGAGACTCATCCCCAGCTCTCTGCAACCTCCTTTCAGGTAATTGTAGAGGGCGATAAGGTCTCCCCTCAGCCTCCTCTTCTCCAGAAGAAGACAATACTATGCTTGACCTTGTTTCCTGAAGCCTGAAAAAGGCTGCTCAAAGCAGCTCAATACATTCCTAAAAGAGAATCTGAAGGGAATAGAGCCTGTTCTGCTCCTGTGACTTCTTTCAGGAACCTCCTGTTTGTCACAGGGTCTCATCCTGGCATATTTTTGTATAAACAAATAAAATATTAGAGAAAAAAAAATTCAAACTCTTCTGATCATGTTTTAGACAGATTTCCTCTTTCACTTTTTTTACTATAATATATCCTTTCAAATGTTATTAACAAAATTGTCACTTTTGCCTCTCTCTTTTTCACTTTCCTCAAACATTCTTCATCAAAACCAAGCAGACATGAACATTTGAACTAAAAAAAAAATGGTCAAAAAAAAAAAAGTATGGTATGTTTCACTCATTACATACTTGTTTTCCCCTTGTAATTATAACTATGATGAACGTAAACTGTATCTGTAAACTTCTGAAAAATAAAACCTCTATGTGTATATTCTTAGTTAACTAATACTATGGGCCCTGGGATTTTCTAATTTCCAAATTAGACACATTAAAAATCATAATTTTTCAGATCTAACATGTTTGCATTCTGAGCACCTGTAAAAATTTGTCATGCAGAGGCTCCTCAGAGATAAAAAAAAAAAAAAGAATATTTTAGCTGTTTCTGATGAGGAAGATTTTTGGTGACATATGAGAGAGTACTAAACTTTCCTATTTTCCTTCCCTTCTCCAGTGTCTTAACATAAGAGATAATGGTTATAAATTTTTATCGAAACACTGAAGATTTAAACAGGCTAAAGACATATTCTCAAAAGTCAATTGTAATACAAACAGCAGGTAATGAACTTCATGCTTGCACAGATTTCCGTCCCTAAATATTCCACATGTATCTTTAGCTTTGTGAATTTTATACAGCAGCAAAAGTGCCTCTAAAACTCAATAATCACATAAGACAGGCCATTCCAATGTTATATGCCCTAGAAAGTAAATCTGTATAAGATTTCCCATTGTATCCACATACACACATGTTTAAACATCCCACTGAATGAGGTGGAAAAGGTAGATACAACTGGATGAAGCGTAATACCACAAATCAAAATAATTCTTTGGTATTTTTTGAAGGTTCTGCTTTCACATTCCTTATTGAACCTTTCATACTTTGTTGATAATATGAAGAAAGATTTTATGCAAAAGAAATTTTTTCTGAAGGAAGTTTTTCTTGCAGTGTGCGGTTTTGGTTACATTATTTGTTGGACCCTTGAACCCACTTCCAAACAAAAGCATAGCTCTATAGGACTTACTTACAACACAAGGAAGCATTTCAAGTTCACAGTTAAGGAACTTGATGCTTACTGAGTGTGTGAAAATATAAGAAATCTTGGCAGTCTCTGGTATTAAGCAGTAGCTGACACCTGTTATGGAATATAGAAATAAGTAGGTACCTAAAAGGGCTAAATTTTTTGCTTGTTTGTTCTTTAAGGTTATGGCCTTACACAAGTATTTTATTGGTGTTAAACCTTCTATCACCTTCTGCTACTCAGCAGCTGATACAATTCTCTGCTCCCTGGAGCAGAGGTGTAAAAGAAGCAATCACCTGGAATATAGATTCATTTCACTGAACCACAACTTCTTATCTCCAAGATTACTTATAAAGAAATACTATATCAATGAAAGCAAAATATTTTATCAAAAAATATTTTTATAAAAAATCACCATTCTATACAGCGTACAAGCAAATTAGGCAAGCAGTTCATCACAAAGAATGTCAAATGTTGTCAGATTTTAGTTTTGTGACTCCATTATATCCAGTTAACTGAACTGAGAATTTGATGTCCAGAGCTCCTGAGGCTTCATTTTCTTCTCAGGTGTTTAGGCAATTCAGACTGACTGAACACATATAAATGGAATTTGTCTGTATTTAAATGTAACTCAGATTGGACCAAGAACTACAGCAGAGGTTCACACCATGCACGGGTATTTTAAAGCTGACACTAGAGGATCATGGGTATGCCTGAAATAGAAAAGATGATGTTGAAAAGCATTCAAAGAGTATTATGTTTTCCTTTCTGGGAAGAATGAGTTCTCTAAAATGTTGGATAGCCTCCACTAAAACAGCAGAGAAATCAATCTAGGAAATTACAGAACAGCAAGTTTAAATTCAATAGCTAGTAAATTGCTAGAACATTTATTAAAGTAGTCAGTGTGTAAGCACCTAGAGGAAAGCAAGGTGATAAAAAGTAGGCACTGTGTAGTAGTCACAGAGAAATCATGCCAACCTAACTATGTCTTACTTTTATAAGCCTTAGTAAATTAAGGAAATGTTGGCAACACACAGTAGATCTCAAGCTAAAATCCTGCACAGTATTCTCATATGACAATTAAAACACAAGGAAGTTGAAATACTGCATTATGAACACACAACCAACATTAAGATTGACATAAACAAATAGTTATTACACTTCATTCCTAGATGGAAGGACCACTGATGGAACCATTTTCTCAAGAGAACTATTGTGATTTTTTTTTATATTCTATCTCATTCTTTTTAAAGTTTTCCTCATTATTTACTAATAACTAGAAAGTCTGTGTATTTGTATTCAGTGGGAAATCCTTTATACATACAAGTATCTTCTGTTTGCTTTAGCTGAACAAAAACCAAAATTTAATCTTTATCTCCAGCTTCCTCTCACTTGGAAGAGAAATAACTATAATTTGCATTGTACAGAGAACAGAGGCAAAATCAACTCACAAACTGCTTTCTAATATTGTTAGCACGGGGACAGGACACCTGCCCAGCTCACTGTCACTGCATACATCAAGTACAAAGGGCTGTTTTCACATGGTATTAAATCAAAGTTTAGAAATAAAAACCTCTTATCCCCACTGTTGATTGGCTATGAATTGAAAAAGCTTTTCACAGTTTTAATAAAGAAAGGCAAAGGATGTACAGTCATTGGACACTGTGGGACTGATAATATACATAGTTGTGTGCTGCAACTCATCTCCTTTGTGCTGCTCTCCAACATCTGCACCAAGTTTCTAGAAACATGAGCTTAGTGAAGAGACAATCCAGATTTCTACACAAAGCTGACAAGTTTTATCAGTTCTGCATATGATAAACCTGAGCTGAACTATTTGTTCAACACCTGTTCCTTCACACTTAAATTCTGGGAATTTTATTCAGTTGAGAAGGCTTATAGCTCAATCTTAACATTGTGCCAGTTTAATAAACTATCCTGTCAAAATCCTCAAAAACACAATGTAGAGACACCCATTGTGCCAGGTAAAATCTAGCATAAAACTGCGAAGACCAGTCCCAAGCTAGAGGTAATAAGGCTAGTTAGAAGGCAGCCTTCTCTTCAACTGCTTCTCTGTGCTACAGGTACCAGAAGGCATATTAGTTTTCATATAGCTCCAGACCTGACTTGTCTCTATGTGTTAAACCTGAGCTGTGCTGAAGTTAATTTCCAGACACTAGTTCACTGCAGGATGTAGGAGTCAAGAGAGACTCAGCAAAAGACACTGGATTTATGCAATTTAACTTTAGACTACAGGGTGGGACTTCCTTCCAAATTGTAAACAAGTTTGTTTATCTACAAGCATCTAAATGGTGGTGGCCACTTGTAGAACATGCTCTCGCTATAGCCAGTGGAGATAAGGTCAGTGGAGATACAGTCAGTGCAATCAATGTAGTTTGCAAAGTGAAGCCTAAACCAAAGACCCATAGGTAGTTAAGTATGTGTCCCAACTCTATCAACTAAAATGAGTTCGAGCGCAGTTCAGGAGTAGCAACTGAAACTAATCTAGGATAGAAATGGCACTAAAATGCCTATGCTTAGACAAAAACTCCTTTCCCTTACAGGGAAGTAGACCATACTGAGGTTTAGAAATAGAGCCCTCAGGTAGACATTCACATTCAGAGGCCTACATATGGATGTCTACAACCCTGAGCTCTCTTTTTCTCACAATTACACTGTGGGGCTCAATTCGCTTTTACAACAGAGGCCAGGAACACTAGTTGAGATGCTCTAGATCTTCCATCTGCTCTATGGCTACCATACCAGAAGGCAACTGGCTCTTCTAGGTTGCATGTCACATCTGTGAACTGTTGTCTTAGATAACCTAGAGTGTCTCAAGTGGCATAAAAGTCCTTCCTGCATACAAATGAATCAAGCCAGATATATCTTCATATGAGTTCACCTCTACTTCAAGGAAATAAATAGGCACTCTAGGGTACAATTAATCTCTTCTAGTTAGATATCTAAATACATCAGACATTTCAGTATTTCCTGTTTCCTATTTCTTTACACTTAGAACTTACTTTTATCACATTCCTCAGAGCTTCACAGCAGCACTTTTAGTGCAGTACTCCCAACTCACCTTTGTCTCAGAAAATGCAGTTTGCTACTGGCTATAATATATCTGGTTTCTGAACTGACAGTTTAGAAATACTATCTTTCCAGAGCTGGTTTGGGCATCCATCCAGCAGTTAATCACATGGTATAGATGTACCTGACCTGCTGAAGGTATTTTGTATTCAGATCATTTAATCACATTTTGTTTTAAGTAAATTAGCCCACTGGTCCCTCACATGTTATATCCATTACCTAGATTCATCTTGTGATGTTAGTGCTGTTAAATTGCCAGTAGCTGCTCTTATTCTCTTTGAGGTTATTAGGACTGAGACAGCAATTAAGCAACATGTCGACTGCGCTAGTGTTTCAACATATAGTGTAAGAGTTTATAAGAAGATTGAGTGTAACTCCTGTTTAACAGAGAATGTGGCTACATATTCTGATGTAGATGCCAGTATATGAAATCCTTCTCCCAGGACAGTATTGTAAATAAGGTAGAATATGACTTGACAAAACTTCAGAGAATGTACTGCAAATACTCTGTTCTGAATTTTGCAATGAAAATTGATTTAGGACCAATTAGGACCAGAATCAGTGCCATTTACATGTCTCCTCAGGTAAAGCTCATTCTCTTTCATCTTTTTGGGTGATTCAATTATTGCATCAAGAGCAGGATTCTGCATTAGGAGAAGCACTAATGCCATGAGCTTGTTTAATGTGAAGAGAGTTGATAGAGAGTCTGGGTTAGTGAGGAGGAGACTGCCAGGGAAGTTGGACTGGATGATAAGAAATGTTTGCAGGGAAGCTGATAGCTAAACTGCAAGGGTGGCAGGAGGGGGAATATCTAAGAAACTGAATACCTAATGAGAGGTTGGAAAAACTGAAAGGCAGCTACATTTTGGAGATTATTAGATACCCTGAGAGAGAAGCTGTGAATCACTGTATTTGTGAGGAATTAGAATCATAGAATCACAAAATCATTTAGGTTGGAAAAGATCCTTAAGATCAAGTCCAACTGTCAACCTAACGCTGCCAGGTCCACCACTAAATTATGTCCCTAAGTGCCACATCTACTTGTCTTTTAAATACCTCCAGGGATGGTTAACTCACCTGTTCCAGTGCTTAATGAATCTTTCAGTGAAGAAATTTTTCCTAACTTCTAATCTAAACCTCCCCTGACATAACTTGAGGCCATTTCTTCTTGTCCTATTGTTTGTTACTTGGAGGAAGAAACAGACACCCACCTCTCTACAACCTCCTTTCAAGTAGTTGTAGAGAGTGGTAAGATCTTCCCTTGACCTCCTTTTCTCCACGCTAAATAAGTACAGTTCCCTCAACTGATCCTTGTAAGACCCTTCACCAGCTTCGTTGCCCTTCTTTGGATGCACTGCAGCACCTCAAATAGTTTTTCAAAGTTATTCAAAGAGTTATTCAAAAGAACTTGGCATGAGCAAGAAGATTTGTGGGACCTGAGTGGAAAAGGAGGAGAACTGAAAGGGTTCTGTAATAATATATTTGTGTGCTGAGAAAAAAAATGTTACTTTAAGGAAAAGAATAATAAGTGGTCATGATGGGAGAATGTGGGAACAGTTAGGTCCCATAAATCATTTTATTTTATTTTATTTTATTTTATTTTAATTTTATTTTATTTTATTTTATTTTATTTTATTTTATTTTATTTTATTTTATTTTATTTTATTTTATTTTATTTTATTTTATTTTATTTTATTTTATTTTATTTTATTTTATTTTATTTTATTTTTATTTTTATTTTTATTTTATTTTATTTTATTTTATTTTATTTTATTTATTTTATTGTATTTTATTGTATTTTATTGTATTTTTTTAAATTTTATTTTAATTACCTTGCATTTCCTTTAATTTCTTTTGTTTTAATGTTATTTGGGTTTTGTTGTTTCCTTTTCTACTGTTCATCTGTTTATTTCTTTAGATTCAATGGGGGTGCCACAGAAAGAATATTGGTTGGTGACCTATGTCACCACATGCACAGTTGTATTAGCAGCCAGCCCTGTCCTTGAAGCTGGACATGACATTCTGTACAGTCTGTGGGAATGCACACTCTACATCTATGTATCTATCATGCAATTTTACAAATACACTACAACTGACCTTAAAGAAATATTTGATTAGTGATTTTAAGGGTGGATGTTCCTTTACTGTGAACCTTTATTATCCATGTGCAAAAAGTGATAGCAAATTTGTGTTGTATTTGATAATCTGTGCTCTGATTATTTTGGCCCATTGAGGTTCATTGTTGTTAATAAGATAAGACAAATAGTGTTGCTGTTTAAATTTTAATTGCCAGGGAAATATTAATTGAAGAACAGAGGAAAAGTAAGCTTGACTCTGCAAATACAAAACACATTTAATATGTTCAGAAAATGCTTTGCCGTTCCAATCAGGTCTTCCATAAATTTAGTCATCTGGCAGTTCATAACAGCATGATTCAATTGTCTAACATAAGCACCATCTGAGATCACTAGTGTCCTACCTTAATTTTAGCTGCCATTTTGGAATGGTATGTTTTGTCTTCAGATAGTGTGTCATATCTGCCAGCCCTACATGGGTTTTTAACAGAAAAAAAAAAAAATGTCAGTGATTGATATAATCTATTGGAGATTTTAAAGAAATAGAAGGGGAATAAATCCACTCATAAAAATGTTGACATAGGTATAGATTGCTATGAAGCTTTATAGTTCATTATTAACTATCTGATATGTAGCCTTCTCTCGAAAGAGAATAAACCTTATAATATGCAATTTTTGCTTTATTCATGTTTTAACAACTTATTCAATAATATGTATTTGTCTGACATATCATTGTATTACATTAGTGGAGTTGTAAATGCAGGTTGGATTTTGACAAAATCTTCAAGATAGTAAGATGAAAATAACTTGAATAATATTCATTTGGCCTAATAACATTTCTGGCATAGAAAGGTATTATTTTTCCCTATTTAAAAAGAGTCATTAAGAAATCCCTCACTCGTAGGAAGAGATTAATCTCACCTAAATTAAGCCATGTGAAATTTAAGTGTGTAGCCTAAATTACTTTTCCTGGCTCCCTCTGCAGTCAGTGGAGAGCCAGTCTTATCTGTTTTAAAAGCAAACTTGTCTGGAGGATCCCATTTCTCTCCATGATTATAGAGAGATTCTAGATGATCAACTCACACTAACTTTTAGACAGACAAAGTGAATGGCGGAGACATCGTACTGAATGCCCGTATTCCTCTCTGTAAGACTAAAAAAAATCCAGATCCCCAATCTGTATCAGTAACCTTAGGTCCTCTTATCACTAACCTTAGGGTGTTACGGAATACAAATTGAAAGAATATTTTAATTCAAGTCTCTACTTCTTTCACATACATCACACTACACGGATAAAATTTTGTAGGGGGAAGATTTGTGGAATAAGAGGGTCTAAAGAAAGGGAAGTGTATAAAGAAAGGATTAGTGTGGTGTCTTTAAAGTACAAAGGCCTACCAGAGAAAGAAGAAGTTGTCATTCTTATGAAACAGCACTGGCACATAGTGTGCTCTCACTGTAATAATGAGGAATACATGTTGAAGAAGAAGAATAAAAGTTGTATACGTATATAGCCATATATATGTATATATATACACACACACACATATATACAATTACCTATATATAAAACATATACTATATATGTAATTAATTATATTTTTTCTTTTCTTTGTGATACTGTTTTAAGTATATCAGGTATTTAATGACTTTGCTTTATAGTGAAATATACTAAATCATGAGATTGAGAGCAACAAAGACCATATAAAATAAATGCAAAGTTCAGAAATAAATACTCTTATGGGAATAAAGTTCAGACAAAATGATTGCTAGTAGGCAAGATGTCCACCCTGCATAGCTGTCAAATAGATGGTCTGTTGTGAATATAGTTGTTGAATTTCTCCCTTGTAGGTTCCCAGAGCACACTATTTTATTGTCACTGCAAAAAGGAGGGTTATTTGAACTGCTGAAAACATGGTTTAAAAAATGAGATCTTGAGGCTAATGAGCCTCTAATTTCTATTAGTATTATAAACCCCAGTATCGTCTGTACAATGATGCATACTGTATAAATAATATTTTCTATAGTAAATCAGGCTACAGACTGGTTTTAGAAACTCAACTGATCCTTCACCACTGTATTAAAAAAGAGAGACTATTTGGTATACCCATAGCGTTGAGAAAAAAATTTTACAACAGCCCCATTAGTTAGTTAAAGAAATATGAAATTAGGGGAAGTTTATTACTATTCAGAAGAGAGATTGGACATTTTCTGATAATTTTGTGAAGGAAGATACAGATAAACCATAAAGAAGATTAAAAAACAATCTTGAAATATCCTTCCATTGGGAAAAGAAAAGAAATTCTTGTGCTGCTCCATTACAAAGGAGAAAGTGGATATTGTTATTAGAAATCTAAGGCAGTTTGCTAAAAGTTTTTATAGCCAATCTTCACAGGGCTCTAAAACAATCTTTAACTCCTATGGAAATAGACTTAATGAGATTAAACAATCAGAAGTTGTCTTTTCTTAGAAAGAAGCAAAGAGAGTTGTCACAGCTTAAAAAGAGAGACACTGGGCTACTTGCCAAGTAGACTCATAATAATAGGGATATACTGGACCTCAGATATAGCATGTAAAATTGAGAGAGGTGCTGATACGTAGAAATGTACTTGACAAGATAGAAAACTGATATTTAGGAATTCTGCAAAAAAAACGGTCTCAGTTAAACTGAGGATTTTCATATCTGTTCCTTTATTAGAACCTTAAAACAACTGTATTATTTAAGTCTGAAAAAGGAAATAATCAGAAATAGTCATTGTGGTCACTGCTGTTCACTCTAGCTATGGACCCTCTATCAACGATTAGAGACAAAAGGTATAAGGATGAATGAGAGTTCAACCGCAAGACTGGTCTTCATGTTAACTTAAGTATTCAGAGAGATGTTTGAATAGATACTCAACAAGAGATCACAAAAACTTTTAAAACTACTTGTGTGGCATTCTGGGCAAAATACCCTGTGGAAAGTATAGGAAAAGAGACTTCTTGGGTGGCTAAAACAGTTACAAGGAAAACAAATTAACTTGCAAAATTTCTTTATTTTCATTTCATTTTCCATCACTGTTATCCCACAGTGTTAGAGACTAAGACTGACCCTGTTAATGTTGTAACTGACCTTTAAAATGGAAGGTTTGGCATAATTGTACACCTTAGGTAAAAACATAAATTAGCATATGAATCACTGAATAAGGTACAGATTGATATCTAATGAGATTAAGGAAGCAGATTAGTTCTTAGACATGTAATGGATAAAAACAGTTGCAGCCCTTCTTCACAAAAAAGATCTCTACTTTACCCAGGTTATTCTCATATCTCTAGAAAAATATGAGTAGTTCCTGTATTAATACTTCTCTTCAATAAACTCTGTTAAAAATTAATCTTTTTCCTTTTAAGCTATCAAATGTGTTTCAAGTTTTCCTCCTCTTTTTTGGAAATTCATTTCTCAGAGCCTAGATGGCCAAGGTGTGAGTTGACAAGAATAAAAAGAAGGATTTCTATGGGAATGTCAGCTGAAAAAGGTCAAAGAAGGAGTACCCCCCCTTGATGAACAAGACTGGCAAACTGGTGGCAAACTGGCAATGGATGAGGTGAAGGCTGAGGTTCTCAACAACTTTTTTTGCCTCAGTCTTCACTGGCAACCTCTCTTCCTACACCTGTCAAGGGGATGGACCACAAAGCAGGGACTGAGGGAACAAAGTCTCTCCCACTGAAAGAGAAGATAAGGTTCGTGACTACCTGAGGAACCTGAACACACATAAGTCTAAGGGACCTGACAAGATGCATTCCAGAGTCCTGAGGGAACTGGCTGATGTAGTTGACAAGCCACTCCATATTTGAAAAGTCATGGCAGTCAGGTGAAGTCCCCTGTGATGGGAAAAAGGGAAACATTGCACCCATTTTAAAAAAGGGGTAGAAACGAGGACACTGGGAACTATTAACCTGTCAGCCTCACCTCTGTGCCTGGGAAGATCATGGAACAGATCCTCCTAGAAGCTATGCTAAGGCACATGGAAGACAAGGAGATGACTCGAGACAGACAGCAAGGATTCACCAAGGGCAAGTCCTGCCTGACCAGGCCTAGTGGCCTTCTGTGATGGAGTGATTACACCAACGGACAAGGGAATAGATACATATGTCATCTATCTGGACTTCTGTAAGGCCTTTGATACGGTCCCCCAAAACACTCTTCTCTCTAAATTGGAGATATATGGATTTGATGGGTAGACTGTTCAGTGGATGAGGAGTTGGTTGGATGGTTGCATCCAGAGGGTAGTGATCAATGGCTCAGTGTCCCGATGGAGACCATTGACAAGTGGTGTCCTGAGGGATCTGTATTGGGACCAATATTGTTTAATATCTTCATCAGTGGCATAGACAGTGGGATTGAGTGCACCCTCAGCAAGTTTGCAGATGACATCAGGCTGACTGCTGCAGTTGACATGCCTGAGGGATGGGATGTCATCTAGAGGGACCTGGACAAGTTGGAGAAGTGGGCCCATGTGAACCTCATGAGGTTCAACAAGACCAAGTGTAAGGTCCTGCACCTGGGTCAGGGCAAGCCCTGGTATCCATACAAGCTGGGGGATGAAGGGATTGAGAGCAGCCCTCCAGAGAATGACTTTGACGTACTGGTGGATGAAAAATTAGACATGAGCCAGCAATGTGCACTCACAGCCCAGAAGGCCAACCATATCCTGGGCTGCATCAGAAGAAGCGTGGTCAGCAGGTCAAGGGAGGTAATTCTCCCCCTCTACTCCACACAGGTGAGACCCCACTTGGAGTACTGCGTCCAGCTCTAGAGCCCCCAGAACAGGAAAGACATGGACCTGTTGGAGCAGGTCCAGAGGAGGTCCACAAAAATGATCAGAAGAATGGAACACCTCTCCTATGAGGACAGACTGAGAGAGATGGGGTTGTTCAGCCCGGAGAAGAGAAGGCTCCAGGGAGACCTTATAGAGACTTTTCAGTAATTAAAGAGGGCCTATAAGAAAGATGGAGACAGTCATTTTAGTAGAGTCTATTGCAATAGGACAAGGGGTAATGGCTTGAAACTAAAAGAGTGTAGATTCAGACTAGAGATAAGGAAGAAATTTTTTACAATGAGGGTGGTGAAACACTGTAACATGTTGCCTAGAGAGGTGGTAGATGCTCCATCCCTGGAAACATTCAAAGTCAGGTCAGATGGGGCTCTGAGCAACCTGATCTAGTTGAAGATGTCCCTGCGCATTTCAGGGTTGGACTAGATGACCTTTAAAGGTCCCTTCCAAGCCAAACCGTTCTGTGATTCTATGGTTTCTATGGCATGGTATATCTCCAACGTGAAAAAAAAAAAAAAAAAAACAAAAAAAACCCAAACATTTGACAATCCTGAAAGTGTTCCCTTTTCACAATATCTTTAACTTAAAAACCATATACTCAATAATATGAAAAAAACAATAGATCACTAATTCCACTTTGAGCATCCATTTCTAAAATATACGCATAAGTAAAGTGTAAAATATTTACATAAATAAAAAGAAAGTAACAAGAGTGCTGGCAAATGAAGGCTTAGAATACTTAGTTGGAAAAATAGAACTAGAAAAAGAAAGAAGAGAGAAAGAAGGGTGTTTTTTTTCTTTCTGACCTCTTCTTTATGTATTTTATGTAGTTTATGAAATACTGTACAGATAATGTTAGAACCATATATATTCTACAGAGACTGTGGGAAAAAGCTCTCTCCATATTTAGCCTCCCTTTGTTTAAATACAGAGACCCAAATTCTTTTGATGGCATTACATAGAATGATAGCCTAGCTAGTTGATGTCAGTGTCAACTTAAACCTCTTGCTTTTCCATTTAAGTGCTGCTCTTAAAGAAGTTGACTTTGTGAGAAGCGAAGAATGGATTTTCTTCCAACTATTAGGTATTAAATGCTTAAATGTGTGAGCAATTATCCACAGTCTTCCCTCTTTCAGAAACCTGACATGCTAACACATCCTTTGTAATAGAACAATTCCACAAAAACAGATTGTTACTGAAAATGTAGACTGTTATCTAAAACCAAATATCCCTTCACTCAGAAACAAAGATTGACAAGCGAGTAAGCATGAAGCTTCATATAGATTCTCTCAGTATTAACAAATAAATGCAGAATATACCATTAGGTAATTTCTCTCTTTCTTTATAATACAATCTATTAACTGTAGGTACTTATTTTGCTGTTGAGCTTCATCTTTATAGCTCATCCTTATAACCTCAAAATGGCTGGATTGCTTCTAGTTACAAATGAAACACCTGTTGGATTGTATACAGTAAAGTCAAAATGAAGTGTGTGCTTTCTTCTGTAAGTTAGATGCAACAGAGACTTGGATATTTGTTAATGTCTACCATCTGGTACACAACTTTGGTGTTCTCTTTTTGATAACACAAGTTACTCTTGTAAAACGAACATAGTCATAACATCTTTTCAAAACACCAACCTTGTTTCAAGAGCCATGGAGTTATCTGCCTGTCATGCATGATGAAGGAATTGCAACCCTAAGATACCTGCACATTCTGTACAGTCCTTGCAAGAAGCAAGACAGTAACCACTGATGAACACAAGACCCTCTTCCACATATACAGTAAAAGACAAATTATCTGGCTATGGAAAGTAAAGCTAAAACCAAATTCTTCAGAACTGGTGTGGTGCAGCTCAAATTTAGGAGGAAAAGGAGCTCAAACTGTCTGCCTGGGGAAAATACTCTCATTTGATAGCTCATTAGAGGACTGAAGCACCTATACTGAGAGAATGTAGCAGTATATAGCAAATAATGATATTAGTGATGAGAAAAAAGGTAGCACTTTCATTGAGTGCAATAGGGGTTGAACCTATAAATTTTTTCTTATCGTCTGCTGCTTCACAAAATCACAGTACTAAACAAATGTTGACACTAGAAATTCTAGAAATTTACTTTACTTCACAAGTTGCTAGTGACTGTAGAGTGTTTACAGACTGGTTAAACAAAACAAAACCATAAAAACAAACATTAATAAATAGCTGAATTAAAGAAATGCATTGCCAGGGAGTAGGTGATTTCAATGAAGAGTTAAGGGACAATTCTTAACTCTAAAGGGACATATAGTATGCCATATGCAAAATTAAGAAAACACAAATCGGCTAGTGATTGTCACTTTCACCATAAAATATGTATTAGATGTTACTATTTTAATTTGGACTGCTACTGAAGATAGCAAGGGGTTACAACAGCATCAGAAAATCTGTTTATCAAAAAATATCAACACCAGGAGAAGAGCAGGAAGGACAGTGTAGGGAACACTTACAGATTGTATATTTTTATTATGAAACAGTCTCACAGTGCCAATTATTGCTGGTTCAAGGACAAACACTGTGCAAAGAAACTGGGACATACACAGAAAAGATGTACAGGTCAGTGCAAAAAGCACCTCATGGGGGCAATACCTGAGAATTCCAGAATCATCAGCTTGCAGACGACAGCACAAAGTCCATAGAGAATACCTTAACATCTCTACAGCTGTTTAATTTAGAAGTTATTATTTGAGTTCCTTTGCAAGTGAAAGCAATGCAATATAAATTTGAGCTTGATCCAAAGTCTGCTGTTTCTGTAATCTCATGGTAGGTTTGTCAGAGGCTACTTAAGAAGGTGAAATTGCAGAAAACTTCAGTGTTTCTAAAACATATACTAGGAAAATCCTCAATCCCCTGAGTGTTGTAATGGTGAAGGTAACATATAATTGTAAACAACATATGTTAAATCCTTATGTTGTGAAACGAGGAGGTCATGCATTATTTGGTAGAGGATGGCTGAGAAAGATTCAGCTGGATTGGCAAAAGTGTTTGCAGGCTTGAAAATAATTATGGACTCCAGCCCAAAACAAAAATAACTGTTTTGGGTGTTTGTACAATAAAAACTGTCTTTAGAATGATATCAGAACCGTAAACATAATTAAGAGCCATCAGCATAAAGTAGCCGTGAAAAAAAGCAAGCAGGATAGATAGGGTGTACTAAGCAAAGTGTCAGCAGCAATAGAAAAGCATTAATGTCATCATTCAAGACAATCTTGAGGTCTCCCTGTGCTATAAAGTGTGTATGGATTTACTGGGGCTTTTTTCCCAATTAAAAAAAAAGGTACAGTTGTTCCTGTGCATGAATCCATCTATCCTTCCTAAATGACACACTTTTTAGTAATCAGAATGAATGTGTATTGTAAGTGTAATATATATTGTTGTTGTTGAAACTGTTGTTGAACTGGTGTTCTGAAAATATCATTTTCATCTTTTTGATTTTGTATTTCTACTTTGTAAGACAAAATGTTGTTATCCAGGTTTCCATCAATTATGTCCAGGATTTCTTATGGGCTAATTAAACCATCACAAGTTTGCCATCACAGATAAATTCATATAGTCTTAGAAATTTTTACTCCTCAGAAACTAATTATTGCCCTTTTGTCTGAAGTGTAGTAACTGAGCCAGTGGATACTGTTTAAGTGTAAAGCCAAGCACAGTAGCATAGATCACCATCAGAGTTAAGATCATTGTATGTAGTATCACTTTATCAGTCACTAATGATAGTTTAATGAATTTCATATCCCTGTTTCTTCTCAAAGCTACTCTGGCACAGGAAGGTATGAAGGCTTTGCTGATAGAATCACATCAGGAAGACAGAGGCAGTGTTTTCTTAAATTTGTAATGACATGATTTTTGCCCAGGTGGCCAAGAAGGCCAATGGCATCCTGGCTTGTATCAGAAATAGCGTGGCCAGCAGGGACAGGGAAGTGATCTTACCCCTGTACTTGGCACTGGTGAGGCCGCACCTCGATTACTGTGTTCAGTTTTGGGCCCCTCACTACAAAATGACATTGAATTACTCGAGCGTGTCCAGAGAAGGGCAACGAAGCTGGTGAAAGGTCTGGAGCACAGGTCTTATGAGGAGCGGCTGAGGGAACTGGGGTTGTTTAGTCTGGAGAAGAGGAGGCTGAGGGGAGACCTCATCACTCTCTACAACTGCCTGAAAGGAGGTTGCAGAGAGATAGGGATGAATCTCTTTAATGAAGTAACTATAGATAGGACAAGAGGTAATGGCCTCAAGCTTCACCAGGGAAGGCTTACACTGGATATTAGGAAGCATTTCTTTACAGAAAGGGTTGTTAGGCGTTGGAATGGTCTGTCCAGGGAAGTGGTGGAGTCCCCATCCCTGAAGGTGCTTAAGAGTTGGGTTGATATAGCGCTGAGGGATATGGTGTAGTTGGGAACTGTCAGTGTTAGGTTAATGGTTGGACTGGATGATCTTCAAGGTCTTTTCCAACCTTGATGATTCTGTGATTCTGAGATTTCGGCATAGACATTTTTGGGAAATTTTACAGCAGAGGTGTGGGAGACTCAGAGAAAATTCACCAATCTCATTGTCCCGATCCAATGTCAGGGGAGGTTTCAATATGATCCCAAGAGCAAGATGTCCTGGTTTCACCCAGGATGAAGTTAACTTTCATTGGAGTATTTCATACCATGTGATGTCATGCCCAGGGAAATAGGTGGGCGGAGTCTCTGGGGCAGGCGCGGATTTTTGGGTCCAGTCCGGGTGTGTGTTGCTGTGGGGGCAGTCGCCGCGGTCAGTAAGCCACTGCTGCATTTTACTCGTTTCTTTTTGGACTCACTATTGTTACTGTTGTTCTCTTGTTTAGTAAATTCTTTCTTTTTATTCAACCTACGAATTCTCTTCTTTTTTTTTTTGTCCCTCCCCTATTTCACCAGAGGGGGGAGGGGGAGGTGAATGGCCAGCCACATAGCGTCTGGCTGCTGGCTGAGTTTAAACCTGCACAGTTTTTGGCTCGCAACATGGGACACTGCGGTTTTTTTGTTTGAGATAATAACAAGATGGATAAGATGTGGTTTGCTTGGCTCCTTAAGATCTTATCGCCTCATTTGCAATACGTGTTTCCCATGCTGTTGCTCACCTTCCGTGACATTTGGGTTAAGATTTTGTTTCTGTTGTATTACGTGATGCTCATCTATGATAGCTTGCAGTCATCGGCCCTGGGGCTATTTACAGTTGTGTTTGAGAAATTTGGGGAGTTCAAATATCTTTGGAATGTTGACATAAACATGGTTGCCAGCTAGTGTGTTCCTGAATGTGGTTCTGGTTTTGTTTGTGGTTAAGCAACTATTTAAGAATATCACTTGGAAACCTACCCCAAGGTTGGGGAATTATGAGGGGGGTGTGGAGTAGAATGGGCAAGTACCTAGAACAGTGGGCACCTCCAGTGTATTGGAACTTCACTCCTGCACAGGTGCAGAATCCTGAAGAACTAGTGGAATATTTGGAAAAATTATGTTGTCACCTGGTTAATCCCAGAGAGGCACAGCTCACTGCAACATGCTGGGGCATAGCCCACGCTTACCGAGTGTGATTAAACACTGTTCAGCACCCTCAAGAGGAAGAGAAGGGCTCTGGATCCGGTAACCAAATAACAGAAACTGCAGCCACTACAAGTCCGAGGACAGGCGCTGCAGCTGAACCAGAGGACCAACCCATGATGGTGTCAGTTGCTCCCATACAGAAGAAGAAATACACAAGAAAATCCCCTCGCGGTGTACAGGGTGATGATGAACCAGGCCCATCATGAGAACAGGAGAAGGAGGCAGAGCCAGTGATAGTCACTCAACCCTTATCCTTGAACGAGTTGCAAGACATAAGAAAAGATTTTCAGCTGCCATCGAGATGAGCAACTCGTTACCTGGCTGCTCCGGTGCTGGGATAGCAGGGCCAGTAGCATGGAACTAGAGGGCAGGGAGGCGAGGCAACTGGGATCCCGGTCTAGGGAAGGGGGCATTGACAAAGCCATTGGAAAGGAGACACAAAATCTCAGTCTCTGGAGGCAACCTCTGTCAATTGTGAGGGAGAGGTATCCCTTCAAGGACGACTTTACATGTCAACCAAGTAAGTGGATCAGTATGGAAAGAGGCATTAAATACTTGAGGGAGCTAGCTGTGCAGGAGGTAGTTTACTATGACCCAGATAATGCACAGCTACCCACAGATCCAGATGAAGTCCGATGCACCTGGCCCATGTGGAGGACTTTTGTACAGAACACACCCTCATCATATGCCAATGCATTAGCACTAAAGGACTGGAGAGACGAAGAGGGACCAACAGTGGATGAACTGGTTCACCAACTACAACAATATGAAGAAAGTGTCTCTTCTCCCATCATCGCGGCTGTGAACAAATTATCTCGAGATTTCCAGGAATTTAAAGAGAACATATCCTACTCCCCACCTGCACGGACCAGAATCTCGGCTATTAGGAACAATCGTTTCTCTACTCGAGAGAACCGGTACACACCACGGGGGAAGCTGTGGCATTGCCTGTGTGGCTATGGAGAAAACATGAAGAAATGGGATGGAAAACCTACCTACCTCCTAGAAGAGCGGGCATGTGACCTGGAAAGAAGAACAAGTACAAAACGTGGTCCTTTCAGGAGAAATGCTGCTCCGGTTTCCAGTAATCAAGTGTCCAAACGGAGCAGAAAGGTCAAGTTTACTCGTGATCCTGTGAGAAGAACTTCTGATTTGTATTCACAAGAAGTGAGTGATCAAGATGAGGCTGAAACCTGTGCACACCACACTAACCCATTTGTCGTTAGCGAGTATTATGATCAACATTAGAGGAGCCCTGCCTCCAGCCAGGTGGAGGACAGGGAAAACTGAGTTTACTGGACTGTGAGGATTCAATGGCCTGGCACATCTGACCCCCAGCAGTATAAAGCTCTAGTGGACACTGGTGTTCAATGCACCCTATTGCCATCAAATTTTAAAGGAGCAGAACCCATCTGCATTTCAGGAGTGACAGGGCAGTCTCAACAGTTGACTGTATTGGAGGCCGAGGTGAGCCTAAGTAGAAAAGAGTGGGAAAAACACCCCATTGTGACTGGCCCAGACGCTCCATGTATTCTTGGCATAGATTATCTCAGAAGAGGGTATTTTAAGGACCCAAAAGGGTATCGGTGGGCTTTTGGTATAGCTGCCTTGGAAACAGAAGGAATTAAACAGCTGCTTGTGTTACCTGGTCTATCAGAGGATCCTTCCGTTGTGGGATTGCTGAGTGTTGAAGAACAACGGGTGCCAACTGCCACTATAACCATGAACCGACAGCAATACTACATCAATCAAGACTCTGTAATCCCTATCCATAAACTATTCATCAACTAGAGAGCCAAGGAGTCATCAGCAAGACACGGTCCCTCTTTAACAGCCCCATATGGCCAGTGCAAAATGGAGAGTGGAGATTGACAGTGGACTATCGTGGCCTGAATGAAGTCACGCCACCACTGAGTGCTGCTGTGCCAGACATGCCAGAACTTCAGTATGAACTAGAGTCAAAGGTATGCCATGACTGATAATGCCAATGCATTCTTCTCCATCCCTCTGGCAGCAGAATGCAGGCCACAGTTTGCTTTTACCTGGAGGGGTGTCCAGTACACCCGGAATCGACTGCCCCAGGGGTGGAAACACAGTCCCACAATTTGCCATGGACTGATCCAGACTGCACTGGAACAGGGTGAAGCCCCAGATCATTTACAGTACATTGATGACATCATTATATGGGGTAATACAGCAGAAGAAGTTTTTGAGAAAGGGGAGAAAATAATCCAAATCCTTCTGAAAGGCGGTTTTGCCTTAAAGCGTAGCAAAGTCAAGGGACCTGCACAAGAGATCCAGTTTTTAGGAGTAAAGTGTCAAGATGGACGTCGTCAGATACCAATGGAGGTGATTAATAAAATAACAGCTATGTCCCCACTGACTAACAGAAAGGAGACACAAGCTTTCTTGGGTTTTGTGGGTTTCTGGAGACTGCACATTCCAAATTACAGTCAGATTGTCAGCCCTCTCTGTCAAGTGACTTGGAAAAAGAAAAATTTTGTATGGGTCCCGGAGCAGCGACAGGCTTTTGAACAAATTAAGCAGGAAATAGTTCATGCAGTAGCCCTCGGGCCAGTTTGGACAGGACAAGATGTTAAAAATGTGCTCTACACTGCAGCCCAGAAGAATGGCCCTACCTGAGTATCTGGCAGAGAGCACCAGGGGAGACTCAGGGTCGACCCCTGGGGTTTTGGAGTCAGGGATACAGAGGATCAGAAGGCCTCCATACTCCCACCGAAAAAGAGATACTGGAAGCATATGAAGGGGTCTGAGCTGCTTCAGAGGTGATCGGGACTGAAGCACAGCTCCTCCTGGCTCCCCGACTGCCAGTGCTGGGCTGGATGTTCAAAGGGAGTGTCCCCTCTGCACACCATGCAACTGATGCCACATGGAGTAAATGGGTCACATTAATCACACAACAGGCTCGAATAGGGAGCCCCAGCCATCCTGGAATATTGGAAGTGATTATGAATTGGCCAGAAGACAAAGATTTTGGAATGGCACCAGAGGAAGAGGTAGCACGTGCTGAAGAGGCCCACATGACTGGTTGCTGAAGCTGCTGAAGGAGAAGGTGAATCGAGTCAGTTCACAGAGGTGAAAGCCATCCAGCTGGCCTTGGATATCGCTGAGCGAGAAAAGTGGCCAGTGCTCTACCTCTATACTGACTCATGGATGGTGGCAAATGTGATGTGAGGGTGGTTACAGTAGTGGAAATGGAACAACTGGCAGCGCAGAGGCAAACCCATCTGGGCTGCTGAATTATGGCAAGATATTGCTGCTCAGGTAGAGAACCTTGTTGCAAAAGTACGCCACGTAGACGCTCAGGTACCCAAGAACTGGGCCACTGAAGAACATCAGAACAACCAACGGGTGGATCAGGCTGCTAAGATTAAGGTGTCTCAAGTAGATCTGGACTGGCAACATAAGGGTGAACAATTCATGGCTCACTGGGCCCATGACTCCTCAGGCCATCAGGAAAGAGATGCAATATATAGATGGGCTCGTGACCAAGGGGTGGACTTAACCATGGATGTTATTGCACAGGTAATCCATGAATGTGAGACATGTGCTACAATCAAGCAAGCCAAATGGTTAAAGCCCGTTTGGTATGGAGGATGATAGTCAAAACGTAAATATGGGGAGGCCTGGCAGATTGATTATATCATGCTCCCACAAACTCGGCATGGCAAACACTATGTGCTTACAATGGTGGAAACAGCCACTAGTTGGTTGGAAACTTATGCCATGTCCCATGCCACTGCCTGGAACACCATTTTAGGCCTTGAGGAGAAAGTCTTATGACAGCATGGCATGCCAGAAAAAATTGAGTCAGATAATGGGACACATTTCCGAAACAACCTCATAGATGCCTGGGCCAAAGAACATGGCATTCAGTGGATATATCACATTCCATACCATGCACCAGCCTCTGGGAAAATTGAGTGATACAATGGGTTGCTAAAAACTACACTGAGAGCAATGGGTGGTGGAACTTTCAAACACTGGGGTGTGCATTTAACAAAAGCCACCTGGTTAGTCAATACCAGAGGATCTGCCAAACAAGCTGGCCCTGCTCAATCAAACCTCCTACGTACCGTGGATGGGGATAAAGCCCCTGTAGTGCGCATTAGGAATATATTGGGGAAGGCTGTCTGGGTTACTCCTGCATTGGGTAAAGGTAAACACATGCGTGGGATTACTTTTGCCCAAGGACCTGGTTGCGCTTGGTGGGTAATGTAGAAGGATGGAGAAGTCCGATGGTTGCCTCAGGGAGATTTGATTTTAGGTGAGAATAGCCAATGAACCGGACTGTCAAATAACCCTGTTATTGCAATTGGTGCCTCACAACATCCTCCTGCCACATCCAAAGCCTCCTGCTCCACCGACTGAGCCAATTTCTCCTCATTCCTACATCCTTATAGACAGTCATGACAGATGGAACCCGAAGTTATGAACTAAATGAACTCAGCAGATATTGTGGAAGGATGGCCCATAGACTAAGGGAATGATATCTGTGAGACTTGGGAAAAAAAGGGGTGGTGATTCCTTAAGATGTATTTGGAAACCTGAGCATAACGTCAATGGTATGGAATAATGGGTGAAGACTGTCCTGGTTTCGCCCAAGATGAAGTTAACTTTCATTGGAGTATTTCATACCATGTGATGTCATGCCCAGGGAAATAGGTGGGCGGGGTCTCTGGGGCGGATGTGGATTTTTGGGTCCGGTCTGGGTGTGTGTTGCTGTGGGGGTGGTCGCTGCGCTCAGTAAGCCACTGCTGCATTTTATCCATTTCTTTTTGGACTCGTTATTGTTACTGTTGTTCTCTTGTTTAGTAAATTCTTTCTTTTTATTCAACCTACGAATTCTCTTCTTTTTTTTTTGTCCCTCCCCTATTTCACTGGGGAGGGGGGAGGTGAACGGCCAGCCACGTGGCGTCTGGCTGCCGGCTGAGTTCAAACCTCAACACAAGATTAAGACACAAATGAGGTCAAATGCCATACATCCAAAACAGTTTTTATTATTAAAAGTGAAGAGGGGTAGTGATAGGACAGAATGGAAGGAAAAGACAGAAATCAAGCAAGCATGTGGGATAGAGTTGCAAGAATAGTCACTACCATGGATACAGTGGCGTCCCGTTGGTCCTCAGTCCTCAGTTCTTCAGTGGTGGGTGCACACACAGAAGAGTTTTCTGTTGTCTTTTTAAGTTCATCATATCCACTGATTAGCATATCTGCCCACCCTTGTTTTTTTTTCTCTGCTCCCACAGGTTTTTGCTGCATCCGGCTTCTGGGGCAGAAATGTTCGCCTCATGTCAGTTCATTAGCAATGCATGCATGGTGTCTGGCCTACACAATAGAGCCACAAATGGCTACAGGATGGAGCCACTGATAAACATTTGGTTTTGCTCAGTCCATGTCTTGCCTTTGACAATGCAACTGCAAGGGATTGGGGGGTGCATCCTTCAATACACTCCTCCTTCCTTGGGTGACATTCCTTAGAGTAATCCAAAGGCCCCAGTTCATCCTTGAGGTTTTCACAGACACAAGCAAGCTTTGAGACATTCATTTGACATTTCAGTCTCTCACACCCATTTACTTCACATTTGCACTATTTAACATTTGTCTTAAATTTAATTTCCCTATTCAGTCATGAAGGCTTACATTTGAAGGGCTAACATACCCCTTCCTATTTATAAGTCATTATTCATAAAGAAACTACATTTCCCATGAAACTTTGTGATCTTCCTCAGTAGTGGAAATTCTTCAACTTCACAGTTCCTGTGACTGATAGCACAAAATGTGCTCCAGAGAGGAAGTATAAACCAGTTAAGTCTGCAACATATTCTGTATCATGACGGAAATGCTGGCAGTAACGGATTTGTAATTTTTGTATGACATTTTACATGAAAGTGCTAAGACTATTTCATGTGTGAGATTTAGGTTGGTTCAATGGATATACTGAAGGCCTCCTTGAGACTTGCCTGTCTTCTATTACTGTAGCCATTTAGGACCCTACTAGAGCAATAACATGTATAAATAAATAAGTTTTGTATACTTCTAACCTATGAATAAGTACCGCTAGTATTGATACAGCCATCTTCCTGTGACTTTGTGTTGTGAAAAGAACAAAGTATCTTTGTCCTTGTTTCACAGTCAGAAAGTTAAGCCATAGTGGTATTGATGTCTCGGACTAGATCTTGACTCATTCTTGTACCTCCCACTATTGAGATTGGCTAGGTTTTGGAGTAGGCCATGGATACCATCTGACAATGCCTCAGCATTTATTCTTTGTGGAAGCTGGTTACAAACACCAAACAGACAAACAGCAACAACAATAAACAGTGAAACACACCTAGGTCTCACCTAACATAGACTTTGAATGCAGCCAGTGTGTATATATGATCATGGAATACAAGAAACACTTTCAGGTTCCTTTAGCCTAGATGTACCCACAAAAACATAATGGGAGACAGGCAAAAAGCTGTGTTTCCTGGGAAACAAACTGATTGTCTGAATCACAACGCTATCTTTCAAGCCTGTCTTCTAAACACATGTTTTGCAAATGGCTATTACATTCTTATTGGTGTAGACTTTGAATACATTGCAAAGACTAATTTATCCCTTGTGTGGGAGAGGATCAGTATGTGTATACAAAGGGAGATACGATTTCCTTAATCATAGTATGAAGTGCTGTGAAAGTTCCAAAGCTAAGATGACAGTCTTTTGGAGTTAGTTTTTCTACTAAATAAAACCTACAGTACTTACTTTTAATTATGTGATAAATATTTTAACATTTGTAGTATAACTGCCATATGATGTTAACAGTAATATCTGCAGAATATCTACTTTTTTAACCCAGATAAGCAAGCATGTGATTTTCTTGTAATGATACTGTATTTACTAAGCAATTACATAATAAATAAGTTGTGAATAAAAAATAATTGTATATCTATTTGTAATCTATCCAATCCAAATCTGAAACATAAAACAGTGACAGATCTCAAAGCATCTCAAGGATTATCAGATGTCAGCTCCTTTGTTGGAACTGTAGTAAGAGTGGGAAGCAATTGAGCTCTCAGTATGAAGTCATTACATATTAGAAATATTGGAATTGTAATTAATGAGATGCAAACAAAAAAACCCCTCTGAATGTTTTTGATATAAAGGCAGTCTGGACATTTTTTATATTAGTATCTTCAATAAATATTTTTACAGTTAAATCACATGTGAATTTAGGATAATTGACCCTCAAGTTTTCAAAGTGATTATCATTTTAAAAATGCATGGTTAAAAAGTTACATGCTCTTGACTTGATCAGACTTTTGTATGGCTTTTTAAAAAACCAAACCAAACCAAACCAAACCAAATAAATTAAACAAACCAGCAATGTAAATGCATGCTTATCTTTAAACACAAAGTAATACAATTAAGTCATAATGCTGACGTGATTAAAGATAAGCTCAAAAGTTATTTTCTCGGTTAGGATTTGGATGGAACAAAACATTCCTTAAATCTTCCTCTGTTTAGTTCAAGATTTCTTCTGAAAGAGATTGGTTAATTTGTGTCAAGCATATGTGGCAACTATCCTGGTGAAACTGCCTTGCTGGACATACAGCAGGCTCCTGTGCTGGCTTCTAACTTAGATCCTGGTCATCCTTAATTTCCTTGAGTCCTAACAGAATCCAGACAGTTTTCCTTACTGGGATGTTTATAAGTATTGTCCAAATACCTGGAATTCATTTCACCTAATCTGAAATATTTAACACATAGTCTACTAAGGTTAAAGTAATCATCTTGGTGTCCCTTTCCAGTCAGTGAAAATAAAGAAGTAGTTTCAATTCACCAATTTTTCAAAACCATTTAAAGATCAGATGTATTGTCCTTTGGATGTTTTTCCCCATTTATTATGGATAGTTGACTTGATTAGACTTCAAAAACTAGTGAAGACCCTATAGATACTGAACTTAAAGTGAAATTAATCCCTACTTTTCTCTCTAGTGAACTTGTCCAAGAGCTGAGGCCCTGCAGCCTGACATCTTCAGCCAATATGGTCCTTTAGACATACACAGAGCAAGACAAATTCATAAACCTTCTAGATGTTTCACCAAATGGTTTCTTCACTATATCAGAGCACTTGTGTAGTTTAAGTCACTGTATCGTGCTGTCCAGGATTCTTCTCTGTAATTCAAGGCATTTCTTCTGAAATACAGAATTTCTCTTCCATGTATCTTAAATTCCTTACACTCATCTCAGCTACTTTCTTCTGGTCATTCCTTCTGACCTGGATTTATTTCCCTATTGAAGACAGTTGTGTCCCCTGAAATTTTTCATGTTCCCTCCCACCCATTTTTTTCCTGTTTATGTTCAGGTGGAATAAGGACCATTCCTGAGTCTGATCCAAAACCCACTGAAGTCAATGTAGATGTTTCCATTGATTTTTAAGGTACATTTAGCTTTTTTAATTTATTTTATTTATTTATACCAAATCCCATTGAAATCAGAGGTACATCTTGTTGAATAAGATACTGTGAATGAAAGCAAGAGCATCTGTCCTACAGTAAAATTCCTCCAAGAAATCTTTGAGATTTTTCAATAGCACTTTAAAAACAAAGTATTGAACATAATGTATTATAATGTAAATTCTATCAAACACCATGTCATTAACATTTAGCAATCTTGTTTATTCAAGTCAATCCATCTATATATACAAATCTGATATTTGCCTTTTTAAAAATTTAACATGCGTAAGTGCCCATAAATCAGTTATGACAATCATTGTTAAAACAATCAATAGTAAGGAATATGCATTAATTCAAATAATATTGATAGCCACATGAACCTGCATCAGTCTTCTGTGAAATAAGAAAAATGAGACATCTTCTTAAAATCAATATTTTCCTTTTTATGTCATTCATTTGAAGACTATCAATAATGCATTACTTTATACCTTATGTGTCAGTAGCCCTACTTCTAAATGTAGAGATATCTTGAAAAAATATTGAAGTGAGGCAAAAAAAAAAGTCATCAAAGCAATGACCTGCTAAAAAGCTTGCATTCACCCATTGTGTTGTGGGTATTCATCTGAACTAAAATATGTATGGGCAGCATTACTGGTTGGATATATTATTTATAATTCAGACCTCAATAACAGATGCTTGTACACTACATTTGTCCTGGAGTTAAAGAGCAAGAGGAACAACAAGAGAACTCAGTATTGCCTTTATCTATCCTCAGACTTAAGAACCAGGAATTTAGGCAGGTGTGCAGACCAAAGTGGAAATGCAAGACGTGGAATTACAACATCCATTCATCACAAAAGAAACATTTTAATTGGTTATATGTGGAAAATATCTACTTGACAGTCAGTTTCTCACTTTTCACATAAGTGCTTTGCTGCTTGGATGCCTAATCTTGTTTAGTATAGGGAAAGTAATTTGACATGAAAGTACCTAGATGGCTGCTGAAAATTAATTGCCAATTAAAAAAGAAAAATGTTTGTGCTACTCTATAAACAAGCCAACATATAAACCTTTCAGTCTTGTTGCTTTATTTATGTCTTTGTAGATCTGGTTTCAAGCTATTTGCATACAATTTACAAATTCATATTATAATTCTCCAGTATATTTATGATTTTATAGTTGTATATATTTTACCTCTATGAAAAATATTTATTTCTTTATGCTTCTGTTGCTTATTATTTAACAAAAACATTTCATTACATTTGATAGTTTATGTCTCTTCCTTAGAATAAGGCATTTTTATTTGTAGGGCTCAAAGAGAAAGGTTTATTTTTTCCCCCACATTTGAAAAAAAATATCTAAACCTCAAAACGATGAACTCCTGTCTCTAACTTTCCATAGCTTCCTCTGTCTGCTTTCAACTGAGGATGAATACCCCAATGATTCAAAGTATAAAGGTTAATCTGAGTGGAAAATGAAGGCTTTAACAGGATTGTAAAGCTTAAGGACTCCTTTCAGCACTAAAGAGACTTTTGAAAGTGGCTGAGCCATAGAAGTTTCATGACTACCGTGGAATGGCCCCCTTAGATCCAAAATACAATTCAAATGGCACAGCTGGCTGAATCTGTCAGTAGAAATGGATATTGACTTCCATTTTCTTCCTTCTTCTTCTCTCAAAATTAACTTTCTATGCATGTCGGGTAGATAGTGTGAATCAATGTTATGTCCACATAAATGTTAACAATTATGTGTAGGAAAGGTTACTGAATATTGTAAATTTAAGGTAATAATAGAAAATTATAGAATTTCAAATCCTGTATGATTTTTAAACACTAACATATCTCTTTTAAATTTTAAATGTTCTTTTATTTTGTGTTTTTTTTCCTTTTTAAATTTAAATGTGTTCCCAATGGGTGAAATTCAGTCACTTTACCTTCCATTAATAAAAAATTGGGAATATCTATGGTTGTTCAAAGCTATTACTCCTTATATTAAACTTTTTATTCAGTCTTCAAGTCCACATGAGTGATGCAAGCCAAGGCTCATTTGCTAAAGCCAATCCAAAAGCCAGATTTTAATGGAGGAGGGAAAAAAACCCCAAACAAAACAACCCCAACAAGAAACCCACAAAGCTTTTAAGAACAAGTTTTAATGACTGGAAATCTCTTGGCGAAGTATGGGTCCAAGACACCTGATCCACAGACTTAAACAGCATGAAAAACTGATGACAAATCATTTGTGAAGATTTTTTAGGTTAAAACTATCCTATAGGAAACTTGTGTGCACACTTATACACTGCTTAGCTTTCTCACAAAGCCTATGGTTCCATGCAAAACATCAATAGTGTGGAGATAATGCCAGGTCACTTATTCTGACTGTGCCAAACATCTCTGGAATCCTCAAAAGACAAACACACTACATACAATAACCGCCTTTCAAGGCATGAATGAACAAACAGTAATCTGTCTTATTTTCATTTTCTTTTGTAATTAGAATGATAAGAATAAAAATAAGAAGAAATCATATGTAGATTTTATTGAATGAAACTTTTTACTGGGGAAGAAATCTAATAAAAGAACGTAAATGTAACTGACTTTTGAATCCTAATGAAAAATACTATATAACATTTCTTTATATTTAAGATTTTCAAGTTTTTGTTGTTATTATACCCATTTCCTAGTTACTATTTGTAGCCCTTTAAAAGACAAAGGATAACAAAGATCATAATAACATGTCAAAATTATCATGTGAATAAGCAAGGCCTACCAATCTGTGAAGTTATCACAAACCTCGGAGAAACTTGTGTTCAGTTAAATTCTGTTGAACTTAAGTAACATTCAACTTGGAGTACATTCACCATTATTATGGCTTCCAACAAAATTTAATCTAAAGTGAAATATTTTATGAATCTTTAGTTAATGATCCTATTTGATTTTCTTTAAAATTTGTGATAAAAGTAATTCCTAATACAAGTTTTGAATCATGGTTCTATAATACAGATCTCTTTGAAACTATTGGGTAATATTGTATGTGGTCTTCCTTTTCTAATATGTGATACCAGAAAAAAACAGCAAAAATGACAAGTCAGCTGTCAAAATCTTGGATCAGTTAATAATTAATATGCAATCATAATTAAAAAATAGATACCTACATGATTAGTAGGTGACTGCTTTTGTCCGTGAGCAAGGGATAAGCACAGTAATATTTCTGTGTAATATGCTATTACATTAGACATTTTGCACCCAGATTTTTACATGATTCCCCCAGTAGACTGTAAGAAGAGCTTAGAAATTTGACTTTTTTTCCTTAAATTAAGTATGGTTGAGTATGAGCTGTTGTTCTTTACTGTATTACAAGTATCACAAGACCTTCACATTATTTATCACAAGTCACATACAAAAAGCTTGTGGAGCATCAGGAGGTGAAACACAAACTTCATGTTCCTTCATTTCAGATATCTACTGTAGCTTTTTAGTCATTCTTTCAAATCAACAGGATAGTCAGGTAGCCATAGCTGCAAGTAGGAATAACATTTGAAAGAGATTATCTTCTCTATGATAATCCCTACTGCCAAGGGCGTTATTAAGTTGGTTTACAGTCTTGCGGTCTTTTTGATTGCCTTAGTTCTGTAAGGAGTTGTATCAACCATTGTAATAAAACCAGACAAACACAAAGTATCTACCCCTTATATTCTTAAGAGATTACTGTGGTCTGTGCTTTTGGACACAGATCTAGACATAAGATTTAGACTCAATTATTTTAACTTCCCTCTAGCAACTGAGACACATATCCTGAAAAGCTCCAATTACTTCAAATAAACACCAGAATTCTCTTAGCTATGTAGGTCACCACAAATCCATCACTTGCTCTTAACTAACTATAAAGAACAATTCAAAGTCCTCTGTGACTGCCCTGCTTAAGATACTATGTCTTCCTGTGGCCCATAATACTCTGTTAGGTTGTTTTCCACTGGAACAATAAAACAGTATACTGAAAAGGAAATCTTGTGAGAGTAACGAATCTTTCCATGAAGGGGAATTCAGTGATAAACCTCACCTGTGAATTCACTTGTCCACTACTTGAGAATGTGCTATTTTCATCTCAAACCCTTTTTCTTTTCTTTTACTTTGTAAGTAAGAGCCAATCTATCCTCAGCTGTACCTATACAAACAAATGAACAATTGAAAAGACAAACAAACAAAAAAATCCTGCTGATGTGGTAAACCCAGTCCCTTCCAAGGATGGAAAAGAAACAAGAGAAACACAGTTTTATTGTCACACAAATATTTAATAGAGACATTGACATAGCTCAACATATACCATTTTACTAAAAAAGGGCAAATAAACATCAATTAGCTAAATAATTTGCAAAATCATCTGCAAAACTTAATTGTAGGTCACACAAAAGTAGTTGTTCTTGAGAAATCTTCATTATGCTACCTTTTCACAGACATAATAACGTTGTGAGCAGATAACTGCCAGCAGAATTTAGCACATCTACTTCTATTTCTGCCTGAAAGCAGAAATTGTAAGCAGATTCAACTTTTCTTGGTTTTTAGTTGTTAGTATTTGGTTTTCTCAAAAACATTCTTGTTTGTTAAATTTTTGGAGCTGAGCCACAGACTAGCATCAATTCTATTCTCATCTTCTTGTCCTTACATCCCCAGATGCATTTATAAGTCTCCATGAAGTGTGGTGGGCATTTCAATACTTATCTGTATTGGGTTATATACTTAAAAAAACAGTCATCAGATGAGGATAGATTTCAGTTGTTAGGTGTTTGGTGATCAAATTCCTTAAACATTGTCACGAAGCCAGATGTATAATCAGACCAACACAAGCATCACCCTTACCACAATTTCTAAAAAAGGACAGTTCCACTGAAGAGATTATTTTTCCAGTAATGCTAAATCAAAATTTGGCCAGCAGTATTTTACTACTTGACGTTTCAGCCTTCTGTGGTTCTTGTCATCTCACATATTGAAAACCAAGAGAGTAACTCAGCACTGATCATTGTATTCAGTCTTTCAAAGAAAATAGAATATCCAATTCAGATAAAGCAGTGCATACAAATTTTCAAAAAGAAATTTATACTTGAAAAATATGACCAACTATTGGTCAATAATTATGCAGCTGTTTTGACTTGATGTGATGGGACTGATTCTTTTCTTGTTGAGTGTAGTTAGTTACATGCAAATAAAGATGGTTCTTTCACTCCCCTTTTCAGTGAACAACACCTGTTTTTCAATGAAAGATTATTTCAGTGCTCTGTTGCACATCAGCTATCAGAATTAGCAACAGCGAAGGTGGAATAGTTAAAATTTGAATATATTTGAACTTTTTAATTCATTCCTGAAGTTTTTACAAGGGAGGAAAAGAAGTCTCAAAGTCTTACTCAAATATAAGAAAAACTAAGTGACTTGTGACCACGGTGAAATAATCTTCAGGATTGAGAAATTCCCAGCATGGTACCCACACATATCTCTTAGCCTTTCTATTTTCCATGTTTCCTAACTTGTCATATCCACCAGAAATAATGTTTTGAAGCAAGATAATTAATTTTTATTTATATGGATATATTTATTTATATGGATATATTTATTTATATGGATAAAATATGCCCACAGAAGAGAGATATCAGGAGCTGTCCATATTAGGAATAGCTTTACTGATACGTAGATCACCTTTTTCTTTTCTTTTCCCCAAGAAACTCTGTGACCTAGCAAATAAGAAAGAGATTGAGGTACTGTTTCCACTTTTATCACAGCTTTCAAACAAGCCACTTAATGCTTCTGTCTCAGTTACACAGTAAATGGGAAGAATTATATTGGTCTACCTCCTAGGCCTTCTCTATTAAACCCTAGTAAAGGACTCTGAAACACAGAGAATTAGTACAGTCAGACAGTAAAGGATGTTAACAAACGCTTAGAAATTTCAGATTATATTTATAATAAGAAAGAGGGGGGAAATGGACAGATGTCATTTATCAAAACCTCTGTTTTAAAGAAGTATGAATTCAGGGAGCACAATGCAACAGAATTATTCATACAAGGTTTAAGAAAATTCCTTACTAGAAGCAGTATTAGTCAAACTGGTACAGAGCTCCATGTAGCCTCATTATTTGTACTGAGCTGCAGTGTTTGTGAGTTTAAGCATAGCACCATCTTCATGGCTGTACTGTTTCTCTTAGTCCCAAACCTGATTGTTCATAGTTGATACCAGTAATTCCAACACTGCTTTGGGTTGTGCATGCAGATGTAGTCTTAGAAACATACTGACTGTCTAAAGCTCTGCCCCCCCAACAGAGAAGCATCTAGTGAAACTTCTGACAATATCAGTTAGACAGCATTGGCTCTCATGACTATATCAATCCTCTTAGAAAAAGCAGCACATGGCTGTGATGTTGTTTTAATAAGCAGAGGTGAAATCCAAACATTATATAATTTTTTTTTTTTTCAGAGCAGTCTGACTTTGTTCTAGATAGTAATGTGACCAAAGTGAAAAAAACTAGTTTTTAATGAGCTGTCTCAATAGTATTCATCAAAAAACAAGCGCAGGATTCATCAAAATCAAACATGTTTATTTGTGTAAGCTGTGGTATTAAGTGGAGCACTTCATGCCTTAGTACACAGCTGATGAGAAATTGTGAAATAAGAGTGTATTTCTGATGCAAACTGTCTTAAGTGGCAAGTCCCAGCTCAGTGTAAGGTGCAATTTGGAACACTGTTTTATATTTAATCTATATAACATTCTTCCATACTGTCCATCTCACATTATTATTCACTCTTGTACTTGCTGTACCAAATATGACTTGTGTGATGAAGAATATTTATTTGTGTATCATATTAGTCACTTGTAAAGTAAATACATATTGCTGTTCTCTTATGATTTTTTTTTTATAGTTTTAAATCAAATAATTCTAAAATATAGCCTCTTTATTTCTAAAGGCAATCATTGAAGATGTGCTTTTCCACGTACTAATTTAACTGTAGAGAACTTCCTGCTAGTTCTTCAATGCATTTTGGAGAAGATCTACAAAAATATTTCAGGGACTAAAATGAAAATTTTATTTAAATTATTGATGACCAAGTATTTTGATATTGAAGTTTTCCCCATGCACCTAACCTTATACTAGGTAGTTCATTGTCTTCTATATATCTATCTGAACCATGTGGCACCTGGACAACTCAGTCTAGTAAACAATCTGAGCTCTTATAACAGATCAGGAACCAGTGTTAATATTGCCATAATAGATGAAGCATTCACCTCTGTCTCACTTTCCAACAGACAAGTTTCCCGTAGAGCTACCCAAGAATATGCCTTGATTAACAGGTTAATGTCTCTTAAAAAAAAAAAAAATATTGGGTGATATTGTGATTCTCACAGCCCCTCCATTAGAAATGTTGCTCATTTTATAAGTACAGTCACTGGGTAGAGAATAGATGCAATTTTTATAACCTTTTTGTAGATACTGCCTATGTTTGAATCCTTCCTCTGTCCTTTTACAGTTATCCAGCAGGGCTCATCTCTCCCTTTCTAAATATCTTATCTACTTCCTCACATTTATTTGAAAGAATATTAAATTATTTTAGACTGAGTACAACTAGGATAAACTGTGCATTCTTCCTTTTCACTGGATGTTAGAAAATACTCTGTAGAAAATGGCATGCTCACAACAGGTGAGAAATATGTAAACCTCTCCAGGCAGAAAAAGAGCTGAATCCAGGATTCTCACAATCCGGAGGAAAATTTTAACCACTAAACTGCTGGATAAAAAGAGAAAGCTTATCTTTCTTTAAAAAGTTAACTTAGTCTCCCAATATCACAAGAGGATGAGGGGAAAAAATCCTATTTGCAAGTGCTTAGGATCTACAGAAGGCAAGATTTCATTTGTAGACACTTTCTCCCCAAAATCTTCTACTTGTTACCTAAAACTATAAAAGCATTACTGAATCTACCAGTTTCTTGTCATCCTTCTCTTCATCATGTATCTCTTACCATAAGCTGTATAAGGATACTAGTTAGCGTTGTAACTAGGTTCTACAAAGTTGATTTTTTCATACCTAGATGCTTCCTTGTAAACATGCAAAAATATACCAGATGATTTCAGTCACTCCAAATGATAATTTCTCACCAGTATTTGTAAACAATAAAAGTAGAGTAGGTATGAAGTCCTAAACTTACATAAATGTAATTGTTAATCTGGACGGACTATTGCCAATATTTTGGATTCACTCAACTGTGTCATATTATCCTTCCTCATAAACTTTGATAATTGTGTTTCAATCAGTATGTTGCTTCTCCAAGGTGTAAAGAGCATTACAGTCTTCTTTTAGAATGTCTTGTTGGTTGTTCTGTAGCATCACCTAAAGTCTGCAGGATTTATATGAAGTGCAGCCATATAACCTTGGGCTGTGATCTTGTCAGCTTTTAAAAGCTAAACAGCATGAAAGCTGGTCAATACCTGGATGGCAAACTTCCAAGAAAAAAAAGAAAAAAAAAAAAAAAGACTACTGTAGGAAGTAGCGTTGATCATCCTCCGCATACCAAGCTTCCCTGTAAGTCAGTACTCAACCAGCATTGCAGCATGTTGTCAGGATGACTGGTATTAGGCATATTGCTCAGAACTGAAGGAGAATAACTGGATCTTAGATTTAGACTTTCATCTTCATAGTCAGGTAAATAAAATGGTCAATTTTCAAAACACCTTATGAGGTTCCCATAGAGAATCTCCTGTAGGGATAAATTCTATTAACTAGAGTTTCTGTTATGGTTTTGAAAATAATCAGTCCCTTTATTTAAATGCCTACTTACAGAAGTAAGGAACAATCTTTATATTCCTACTCATAAAATTCTCATTCTCAAAGCTGTATTAGGTAAGGTTTCCAAGACAGCTTGTCTTCCTAACTTCGAGATGGTGATTAAAATACTTTATGTCTTTCTTCACCTCAGCCACCTTCTAGCACATCTCTCTTTCCCTCATGGGTGTTCTAGAAATTGAGCTGAGCTGATTCAGATAATGGATAGTTGGAGCTGTCAAATGGAAACCAACAGTTGTGTGTGTCCTTGATGAGGTAGAAAGAATAACAGAGCTTCCCTCAGTTATACAGACCTTTTTTTGGCAGTACCACAGACTAACATTTTAAGTCAATTTTGAAACTGCATGTGAAGTCCCTTGGGTGTTACAGAAATCAAAGATCTCACCATGTGTGTTCATGAAGAGCCAAAATTTATTCATTTTGTCTTAAACTAGTATATGTTCCTTTTCATTCTAAATAAATCAGAATTAGTTGCTTTGTTAATTTTTATGACTGGCTTTATAAATGCAAAAGCTTAGCTTTATTATATTAAAATTGATATAACATGTCATTATATAATGCTCTGTATAGGCTCTGTTTTCAGAAAACAAGCATTTTAGTCCAAATGTGTAAGGAAAGTTTTGGAACAGATATCCTTAGGAGGAGAATTACAAGATGAAGCAATGTCTTTTTTGTCAAAACTGTGTTTATTTACAATGAATACCAAACTTCTGTGTCTCTGAACAAGACAAAAATCAAACAGCAGAAAAGCACTTCTTTATTCTCAACTCTAAACTCACTTAGCTCTCACTCAGAGCTTTCTATGTTATCCAGGGTTCTCAGGCAAACTTCTCACCCTTCTGCATTTGCTAATCCACCCATGCTTTTTTAACCTGCCCACATCCATGTATATTTGTTTTGAAATCTAATAATACTCCTCATCTTTAGGTCAAAGAAACTACTGGCTTAGCCTTCTGATTTTATAAATGAACGTGACTGTTTTTCAAATTTTTTCCTGAAGTGAAAGGTTTTTCATAACAATCAATATAATACATAATAATATTCCCTCTCTACCCATCTCCATTTTGCACCTTAAAGAACTAATGCCATCCACAAATAAAAATAATAATAATTTAAGAAGGCAGAAAAAGAAAAAAATCTATTTGGACTAAACTGAGGCCAAAATAGGGCTTGGGATTATAAACAAGAAGTAGTGTTCTTCTGATTGATTGTTATTATCTTCCAGGAAATTTAAAAGAATACATTTGTTTTCATCAAAATTGCCCAGCTCCTAATTTTCTTGCTGAATGTGTCCTTACTTTGTGAGATCCTAAATTTTGTTAATATAAGTAACATTAGATACATGCCATAAAAAATTTGCAGCTGTTGTTTTTAGTTTCCAGAAGTCTTGGACTGAGTGGGGGAGGGGTGAAAAAAGACAGAAAAAAAATATAATTTTAATTCAAGTCTATCATAATTAATCTAGGCTGTAAGTACACATAAAAGTCAGAATTCAGGAGGAATTTCAAAGCTGAGAAACATATCATTGCTGACAATTATCATTGCTAACAAGGCCATTTGCCCTTGCAAAATATATAGAGTTCCAATTTTATCTATGCAAGGTTATAAAATGGTAGAAATTTAGAGCCCAGACAAGAATTTAATTAGGGAGGAATTTTGTATCTTTTGTGATGCTAGACATTCTATACAGGACAAAATATTTCCTGGAAGAACTTAGTTCTATTTTTCTAAGAGTTAATCTGCAAAATTAAAAAAAAAAAAAAATCTGGGAAATTATAAAAAATTCACTCTTCATTGGAAAATCTGATGCTAATAATATGATCAGTTGCATTCAGGTGATAGATACATGACATATAGTAGTTATCTTCAAAAACACTATATCCACATTCTGATCAATCTGCTATTTTATGTGAACATATCTAGGGAGAGTCCATACATAATGATGGAGATGGCTCTTCATGATGAAAGTTAAAAGCAAACAACCAAAAAAACCCCCATGAAATCAATTAGGTGGGTGTAGAACCTTCAAGAGGAACTAGAAACAAAAAATCTGTCAAGGTAGGTAAAGATGCTATCAATTAGAAGGGAATTAATGTATTGGGAGTTAGAGGTTATAAAGTCAATGAGATGACAGAACTATCTTAGTGCTATATCAACATTCTCAACCAGTGCTGTGACATCAATATATTTGGGAATTTGGGGCATAATTTTCAGGAAGGTAACAAAATCAATAACTTAACAATGACTAAGTGCTTAACTTTATTAAGTATCATGAGTGGCTGCAACAATATAGTAAAATTAGATATGCCAAAACCCAGCTATAAAAAAATCAAACCTTATGGTCTTAGTTAAATTAATCCAAATGTTTAAATTATTAATTCAATTGTATCAATAAACCATGATGAAACACTGTTTCTCTGATCTCAAAAGCTCTCCAAATTCGTTATAAAAAGTACTCTTTTGTCTGCGTGGAATTTTTGTGGTGACTTGTTACAATGTAGTGATCTGATTACACAAAGATTAACAAAGCAGAGACTGTCACCTATTAGGTGTTTGGGCTTTTTGTTGTGAATTATAGCCCAACCCTATATTTTGTTTTGTTTCTTCCATTTTATTGATAGAAATCTCTTTTCTGCAGACATTTCCTTGGTCTCTGCCATATTGATTGCTGCTGCTGAGGGAGAATGAGTCTTCTGATTGCACTCTACTTGAGAGACTGTTAAGGCAGAACAAACCTGGAGATGCTAAGCAGGTCACTGGACATTCATAAATATTCAAAAGAAACAAACATTGTGAAAGACACTAATGCTGATAGAATTCACAGATATGCTAAGTAAGAATAAAGTATTTCCTGCAGAGAGCTCCTGTAGGGATTATATGGCCTTCTGCTTTAATGAAGTTACACTTCTGAGTAATTGCAAATGATGTTAACATTTCCCTTTCAATACCAAGGACTATTTTTTATTCTTTAAAAAAATGATGAGGGAAAAAAAAAAAAAAAAAAAGAATTCTAAGCTGAATTACAAGCATTTATAGGCATTCTTAGGAAGACAGTGCATTCACTTACAAAGTTGATTTCCATCCAAAGTTTAGAAACAAGTCTTTCATTATGAAACACAATATTTGCAATAAAAGGGAGTAAACACGATAATTATTTTCACTGCTACCTAAATGATAGCAAAACCACATGTAAAATTACAAGTAAATTTTCCCCTGTAGAATGTTTCAGTAGAAGCATTCTAGCTTTTCATTGGATTATTTGATGAACAGAACAATTCATACTGAGGATTTTATTCTCTATTAAATTTTACAGGTTAGTTTAAAAAAGTCAAAAGGAAGATTTTTTTTTTTTTTGTCTAAAACTCTGCATTCTTTTTGTAAAATTTTGCTTATTTTACTTGTAGTCACCATGTCATATTGCTAATATATATTCCATTTTCAGTCAAGGGAATATTCCTAGCCTTTATGCACAGTTCTGGCACCAAATTGTGAGAATGTTCCTAGGTCTTTACTCAAAGTCACTCACTGGATTGAACAAATATATAGAGAAGTGTTTGGCTAGAGTCCTGATCTTGTACTGTACTTAACTTGAATATTTTTAATAGATACAATAATGCTACTCAACGATCACGTAGTAATGCAAACAAGGATCATAGAAATCTATCCTCTGAAAAAGGCTCTGTCTTTCAGCTAAAAATACTTTCCTTTTTTAAGTTTCTACCCTTTTAACTGTGACTAAGGAACAGTGAAAACTAGTTGTCTTTATTTCATTAAACAATCTTTTTGCAAAGGGTGTTATGATAAGACATATACTAAAAGTTATATTAAATGAGTATGAATTTTCCTAGAAAGAGAAAAAAAATATTGAGGATTTATGAATGTGCACACAGACACATGAACTAACCAGTCTAATAGCAATGAATCAGACAAAGAAAAAAGGGTGTTAGATTCTGTCAACCACCAGAAAGTGTCCACTCAAGTGTGCAAATGTGCTATATGTGTTAGCATGACATATTGTAGGAGCTATAGATTTCAGGAATTAACTCTTGCTAGTGCCTGCATTTTCCCCTCTAGACAGTATATTTTAAAGTCATCTTGTTTCAAAGGATAGTAAAATTTTGGCCCAGGTGTCATAAATGACAGTTTTATAATAGAGAAAAATCTTTCTTTCCTGTATCTTTGGTTAATCAGTTACATTGAGGAATGATAAGAAAAGTTCATTTCAGTTGCTGTGTCAGAAGATTTGCCCTTACTACTGCAGATAATAACATTTTAAAAAAGACACCAAAACCCCCCAAAAAACTGTCCACAAACAGCATTTAAGGGTGAGCTAAACTATAGATGTTAAGAAAGAGAGGAAGAGAAGTCATGATTCCATTTTATTATCCCACCACAAGAGGATGGAAGAGCTCTGAAAATTACTTTTCAGGACTGGAAGGGCAAATACAAAGCAACTTCACTGCTGCTCTCAGTTTTCTGCAGGGAACTAGACTTGCTTGTGACTTTTAATGTTATCTAAATCTGCAAGCCTCACAACCTTCAATACCAATAAGAAATATAGGTAGGAATATTCTGTTACCTTACACATTTAAAAGAATATCTTGTGTAAATCCAAGCCTGTCACATAGATTCAGCATAGAGAAAGAGGATTTCTGATATAGAACAGATTAAATGTCCTCCAGAAGGACCATTTCTCTCTGTTTACCTTATGGGAAACCTTGACTTTTAAATGTCTAAGTTATGTAAGATAAACCCTACCCACATATGTCTTAATGATGGTCCTACAGAAGTTCTAGGCTAATTTATTTCTATTTGTTAACTAGGACTATATAACTTGCCTATTCACATCTATTTAGGCAGTTACATTGTCCAGTAAATATTTATTCAGTCTTCCAATTTTCATTTTTTTTTTAATATGTTGGCAAGTATTGGGAAAGTTTCATTCACTTACAAATTGCAGCTATGAAATTTGAATGAAATTTTTTTTAAAAACGTTTAAAATTTCATTTTTGATGGCTTTTATTACTTAAGTAAAACTCTTAAATGAGATCAAGAAATAAAAATAAAAAATATTTTAATAGTTTTGTCTTGGAAACTAATTGCTTTATTCAGCAAAAGTATTATCCACGTTTCAGGAGCTGACTGACTTACTCCAATCACCATACAATACCTGTCATCTTACACAGTTTGTTCATTTGGGTTTTTTCCTCATAGAATAGAAAATGAGAAAACACTCCTGCCTCTTCCGATCAGTTTCTCATGAAACTTGCAAAGAAGAAAATATTTTCTTCACTTGAGGAAAGGAACTGCTCTTAAAACTTAGTTAAATGCTCCTACATACTCTTTCTAAATACTAAGCCAGTATCTTTTCTATCATTTTAGCAGACTAGGGGCAGTACTTCTTTTTCTTAATTTAAATTACTTTGATGGCTTGTTGTTTGGTTAGGCAATAAAATACTTGCTGTCCTAATTTCTGATGTAATTTGAAATGGATTTATATTGATTTGTTTAAAATAATGTACATGAAAATCATTACAGGCATTTTTGAGCCTGCCTCAGTGCAGGAGGCTAGGCCAACCAACCTGTGAAGCCTTTTTCAATCACACATCCCAATGAATTGATTAACAAAATAATCTGAAGTGTACTTTATAGTTACATGTGTCAGTACCTACACATATGTACTGTGTAGAACATAAATTATTTTCCCCTTTCCCCTAACATTTTTATCTAGTGGTTGGGCATACTGTGACCAAAGTTAAGTTGGCAACAAACACTAGTATATAAATGAGAAAATAATTTTAAATAAATCCAGATTCTCATTTTCATTAAAAGTGCATGTGTGCAGGTTAGTTTCTTAATTGTTGTCTTAAAAATTGCTGTACCATTTGTAAATATACAAATAACATTTCCTGATTTTCAACTTGATTTGTCTTTGATACTTTTGATTATAAATGTCTAAATACAGAACTTGCAAAAAGAAAATACCTTTGAGGTGGGCAGTGAAACCTATATCAGGTCATTATAACCTCTATTTCTGTTAATTAGGCAGTGGGTGTCCTGTGGCCTTCTGACATTCATGCCAATTTCATTAGCCAGTTATGTTCCTCTGTGACAGGAATATCACTACTCTTAGACTCAATCCCAAACTGGATATATGCATTGATTTTTCTCTTACCATCCTCTAATCAGGAGTAAAACTTCAGAGGAATAAGGTACCTTGATTCCAAAATGAAGGTAATCAATGGCTCAATGTCTAGATGAAGATAAGTGACTAATGGTGTCCCTCAGGGCTCCCCATATTTGGACCAGTACTCTTTAATACCTTCATCAATGACATAGAGGCGGGATTGAGTGTACCTTCAGCAAGTTTGCAGATGACATCAGGCTGACTGCTGCAGTTGACATGCCTGAGGGATGGGATATCATCTAGAGGGACCTGGACAAGTTGGAGAAGTGGGCCCATGTGAACCTCATGAGGTTCAACAAGACCAAGTGTAAGGTCCTGCACCTGGGTCAGGGCAAGCCCTGGTATCCATACAAGCTGGGGGAAGAAAGGATTGAGAGCAGCCCTCCAGAGAATGACTTCGACGTACTGGTGGATGAAAAATTAGACATGAGCCAGCAATGTGCACTCACAGCCCAGAAGGCCAACCATATCCTGGGCTGCACCAGAGGAAGCGTGGTCAGCAGGTCAAGGGAGGTAATTCTGGCCCTCTACTCCACTCTGGTGACACTCCACATGGAATACTGCGTCCGGCTCTAGAGCCCCCAGAACAGGAAAGACATGGACCTGTGGAAGCAGGTCCAGAGGAAGGGGGAAAAAAATGATCAGAAGAATGGAACACCTCTCCTATGAGGACAGACTGAGAGAGATGGGGTTGTTCAGCCTGGAGAAGAGAAGGCTCCAGGGAGAACTTATTGCAGCCTTTCAGTACTTAAAGGGGACTTATGAGAATGATGGGGACAGACTTTTTAGTAGGGTCTACTGTGATAGGACAAGGGGTAATGGCTTGAAACTAAAAGAGTGTAGATTCAGACTAGATATAAATATAAATTTTTTACTAGTGAGGGTGGTGAAACACTGTAACGTGTTGCCCAGAGAGGTGGTAGATGCCTCATCCCTGGAAACATTCAAGGTCAGATTAGATGGGGCTCTGAGCAACCTGATCTAGAATCATAGAATGGGTTAGGTTGGAAGGGATGTTAAGGATCACCTAGTACCAACCACCCTGCCATGGGCAGGGAGACCTTCCACTAGATCAGTTTGCTTAAAGACACATTCAACCTGGCCTTGAACACTTCCAGGGACTGGGCATCTACAGCTTCTCTGGGCAACACGTTACAGTGTTTCACCACCCTCACTAGTAAAAAATTTATATTTATATCTAGTCATTAACTTTGTCCCAGCCAGTAGATATTAGAACAATCTGAAGTATCTCTAGTCACTTCTAACATTTATAGCAAATAATGCAGTTTGGAGATTTCTAAATATGTGGACACTTGCTTATAGTTAAGAAATGCAAGAAAATACAAGGAAAATACTTTTCCCAGCACATTGTGAAATGGTTCTGTCTTTGTTAAGGCTGAAAAGGGTGCTGACAATTTTTTAAAACTACCATCACCACATACATACTGCTAAAGTAGCAGAAAAAAATAAATGTTTTCTCGTGGATGCAGAGTGCATGTAAAAGCTTTTATGTGTTTAAAACTCTTTCTTTTAGATAATGTTTAATAAATGCAGAATATGGGAAAGGCAGAATTCCCTTCTTCCCCACTCCCCTTCACAGTCAAGATAATAAAAAGGTTTCCTATAGAAATGAGCTACAATAGCTTCCAAGAGCGCAATGACTTTGTAGACAAATGCAGAGTCATAACACACAATAGTTCACATTCAACACTGGACGCAATAATTATTTTAATGAGAAAGATAATGGCTAGTCAGGACACTGGAGCTAGTCCCTTACTATATTAGAGAAATGTTTTGTGAGTTTAAAATTTATCATAGGCAGCCCCCCAGACAGTGAAGGAAATAGCTTACGCTCAGTGACCTGACAGTTACTGTATCTGGTGTGTAGAGCACAATGGGCACTGAGCATAGTCCCATGTGTCAAGTAAAGAGCTCTGAATCAGAGCATTCTGGCAGAATATTAGTTCTTTAAATTAGTGTTATGCTTTAGCACTGCTTCAGAAACTGCACCACGCTGAAAGGATTAATCCAGGTGTAGTCCGAAGAATGGGTAGGGACACTATTTAGCAAAATGAAGTCTCATTACGCTCACATATTTAGTGAATGTTCTTGAAAATCTATTTGTGGTGCACCTTAAGTAGTCATTTGTGAGTATGAAAAGAAGAGAGCAATGCTCCTAGCTCTATGTGATAACATTTTATTTATTTTGCAGGGGACTAAATGACTGCAGTAGGAAAAAGCAGTGATGATTCAGGACAAAATCTGGCATTCACAAAGTTTTTGTTTAATTTTACTTTTCCTTTCTTTTGCTAGTAAGCTGCAAAAAAGTATTACCCTATTTTTCATTATAGGAAAATATATCATGCTGGATCCAACAATACAAGAGAGGCAAGACTGCTGCTGCTCCATGCTCCAAGATGTAACCAGTAACAAGGCTGACAATGTGTTCCCAGCAGGCACATGTACACACAGCACACTTTTACACTACATATATAGTGTTGTTGGCACCATGGACACACACAAGCCCTCCAACCTGTGGTCTGACTCCAGTCACCACACTCACACCCCTGTACACCCACATGCACACGGAACAGAGAGCCCCTCTAACCGGGGAAACAGTTAGAAAGGAATTTAATAAGATGATAAAACAGATTGTGCTGGTCAGGTGCAGGGCATAGCCAGACAAGTGTACTGACTAAAACTGTTTACACACAACTGGCCCTTTATATCCCCTTATTGCTCTATTTTCCCACACTTGTTCCTCCCCAGATCACCTCACCTAAGCCACTCCTTTTTCCTACCTTTGGTTTCTCCCTTAAGCATCCTGTAATAAATCATGCATAATCCCAAACTGCTCATTCCCTGCATCTCATATGTCCCACCCCTAGGCAGCAATTAGTCTGAAAGGTGATCTGGAGAGCTGTTCCGGATGGGTTTTATGACTGGACTGTGGAGCTGATGGCTCTGCTGAGATAGTCCTGAGAGGGGTCTGGACAAGGTGTTCACTCCTTGGAGATCTGTAATTTGGGTCCTGCCTGCCCTATTCTCTGGGTTTGTGAAGATGGTCCTTTGATGGTCTGACGGCCCCTGTAGTAGACCTGGGATCAACTCAGCAGGGTATTATTTGGGCTCCCTGTACTGCCGTTGTCTCTCGGAGCTCCTCTATGTAGCAGATAGTCACATAAAAACATAAGACTTTGGAACTACAAGAGCCAGTGAATCATCATGTGTCTTAAGTATACTTCAATCAATATAATGCACTTGAATTTCCAAAACTTTTTGAAAAGGCTCCTCACCAAAGGCTCAAATAAACTAAACCAACAAGGAGTAATCATGTCTTGGATTATTACATGATCAAAAAGTAGAAATAAGTGGTTGACTTTCATAAAGGTCACCAGTGGAGAAGTATGTGAATAGTGAGGTGACAAATTTATAAAATAAACAATGTTTTCCAGAACTATTACTGCTAAACCACAAGTAAAAAGTGAATGGGCAATAAAATAACAGGAGATACACCACATTGGTAAATGCAATGGAATTCTAACTGTGCAAACAAACTGATGGAATCAGATTAAGTATTACTGAGGTCAGGAAACAGATTTTGGCACCCCCTGTGAACACATACCTGTTGCTCCATTAGCGTGACGGTGAGACAAACAGAATTTTAGTAACTATGAGAAAAAAAGAATAGAGATAAAAATAGAAAATGTTATTATGCTACTGTATAAATGCATGGTATATATTCCTCTTGAATAACGAACAATTCTTCTATTATCCTGCTTCAAGAAGGATACAGTGAAACAGAATGGGATACATATATGTAGCCAAATAATTTAGACCCCTTTTTCACTACAGCATACAGAACCCCTTATCTTCTACATTGCATGCACGTTACTTTATTATTGGGCTCTCCCTTTTGTAATGAAAGAACTGGTTCCTTCCAAAGCAAACCTGAATGAGATTCTGAGAGCACTTCAGGAAACACTATAGGCAGTATGTCAAAAACTGTACAGGGCTTGTCTTCCAGCATCTGAATAGAACTTGCAGCTTCAAATACATGCTTTCCTGGCAAGTTTTAGATTGTGACTTGTAAAGATATAGTAGAAAACCAAATTTCTGATCAGTTACACTTCTGCTTCTGACATAGCAAAGGAGCAGGGAGATGGACTCAGTGATCCTTACGGGTTCCTTCCAGCTTGAGATATTCTATGATTCTATAACATAGTTAATGAGTGAGTTAACAAGTGCGGGGCTAAGTGTGAAGCATTGGATAAATGGGAAGCAAAACAGAAACCTATTTCGGAAAGAGACTGGAAAAAATCATAGGGATTAGACCATTCGTGGTTCTGCATTGATGCTATCTTCAGTTCAGGGAGCCCCTAACTGATGACTTCCAAAAGCTCTGGTGGTACATTAAGAAAAAATCACTGAATAGATAGCTTCTTTCCCACACTCTTTCCCTAAGCATTCACTTTCTGAAGAATGATCTTGCTTGCATGGACATTAATTCTGATGCATTACATCAGTTATATTTTTGACCTTTAGTTCAGAGGGATTTAAAGGCAATATTGGAAAAATAAGGGACTTCAGTGATCCTTTTTTTGCAATGGAAAAAAAGTTAATATAAAATCTATGTGGAGGAGAGAGGAAATCCAGCTGGACTGTCCACATATAGTCTCTGAGGGAAGGGGGGAGTGAACAATATGCTTTTTACTTTTGTAACTTCCATGATTCTTTCAACCTTTATGCAGTCACAATATGATACTCCCACAAGTATACTTTCAAGTACTGAAAGGATGCACACTAGGATAACTTCACATTACTGCATATTCAAAAGAATCATTATGTGACAACAAACAATAAGTATTCCAAAAACATTTTACTGTAATATATGCATATAAGAGAATCCATTGAGAAAGCACTCATAAAACTAAATCATTCTAACTCCTACATTCTTATTTCATCTTCAGATTTCTAGCACCTAAGAAGAAATCATTGTACTGCTAGAAAAGAACACTGTAGTAGATAGACACCATAAAAGGACTCATTACATGCTCATTTTAAAAAATAGCATTGACTTTTATACCTCCAATGTAGGAGGCACTGTGAAGAATCTGCAGTTACTCCCATGTGAAGAGCTGTCCATTTTCCTACTTTGATTACTGAATTTGAAAACTACAGTGGTTTTCATGCTGGAGTATCTGTTAAAAACTGATGGCCCAGGCTTGGTTACTTGAATGGGAAATTAAAAGCAGAATCAGAGGATAAAATTGAAATGTGTCTTTATTAGCTTACTTAGAACTGTGATGTGAAGAATAAATACCTGCTTTTACTGAATTCAAGCACTTTAAAGGCTTGCAAAAAAGAAGTAAAGCAAAAAGATAGAAAAGAATGACCAGAATATACCTTACTTCAGAAGCTTTAAAGAATCTTGGTTTTTAAGCAAGTATTTATGCCCAAACTTTGAAATTTATAACCCTTAGAAATACCTTATGCTAGTATTATTTTTTTATATTCGTTATTTGTTTCATTCTAGTTTATGAACTGCTATGTATGTATTCTGTTAGTAATGTGCACATACCTTATATATTGCATACTTAGAAATATATATTACAGATATAAAAAATATCTTTAAAATCTAAAAGATCCCAAACACTTGGTGGCTTATAGGCCAAGACCTGAAATGTAGATGAACCAGTACCAACACTCAGGGTAGTAATCAATGGACAGTATGTAGTCTGTAGTTAACAAAGGACTCATAAGAAGTATCCAAGGGCTAACCACTACTTATGTTAAAGGTAACAAGTAATATTTAATCTTACTGTAGATTTAACAGGAGTCAGAGTTTTAGTGAGCTCACTTGAAAAACTAAAAGCCCCCTTTTTACCATGTCAAGTACCTAAAGAAGTAATTAATAGCTTCTTTAAAAGTACTTGGGAGGTTGGATATTTAAAGGAGACCTGTACCAACAGAATTTCAGCATTTAATATCCTGATATACTTTTGAGTATCTCAGTGAGGCCTTCCTGCATCTCTCACACCCAAGACTGTTTAAACTCAAGTTTTATATTACTTTTAAGGGTAAACAGATGAAGTAACACAAGGAGAAAAGGACCCTTGGCCTGATGTATAGACCATCAATTTTTTCCTTCTATGCCAAACCAACTTATTTCCTTAGAGAAATTGAGCTCTTGAAGCAGTAAACAAATAAAGATAAGTCAGGTTTATCATAGCTGCAGACAATCATTAAAACGAATGTAATCAGAGTTCAACCAAGGCATTTACATTATGCATAAGAAATTATCCAGTTTTCTTTCTTCACTTTTACATGAAAAGAATGTCCCCTTTCTACTCAGAGATTGCTGCTGTTTTATTTTTGCTTTGTTTAGTACAGTGCAAAGACATACACACTTGCCTGCTTTCTCACGGATGCTTGCCTTTGTTCTTGCTTGTTTTGTTGTTCAATTAATATCAAACAAAGGTCAATCTGACAAAGTATATGGCTGGTGTTTTTGTATGGAAAAACATAATGGAAAACTTGTAGTAACAGGAGTCCCATGTGCCAAAGAAAATGTTAAAAAGCCTCTCCTTAGTGACAAAGTGAGCTTCATTTGTACTGCGTAAGTACCCTACTACAAAAGCAGTCTTGGACTTCCATGGGACTACTATGAATATGTTTATAATATGATTAGGCAGGCAAAGCGCTCCTAAAGTGCTGCATCACTAGTCTTGTGACTGTTATACTGCTGTAGTGGGACCTCTTAGACTTCTAGTGGGCTGAAATAGCACTACTTAGAAGTGTACTTATATCTTACTTAAAATGAAGAGAAACTTGCTGTCTGATGTCATGAGGCTTGAAGAATGATATTAGTGTTATAAATAGTGACAGATTTTTACTCACTTCTGTGACTCAAATGGCAGCGTTACTTCGCAATTTTTGAATCCCATGGAATAGATTTCAAAATAAATCCCTGTTCGCCAAAAACTAGAAAACACTTACTGATCAAACAGATTAATTTAATGCATATTTGTGAACCACTAATATGGTATTCTCCTGGGGGGCAGTGGAAGTATTGCTGTGGGACTACCAGCCATGGTGCTACACCACAACTGTTAGAATTTCTGGAGACTTCTAGATTTGCATTTTCTTTGTAGTGTCATTAACATAATTGGAAAACAGACTTAATTAGTGGTTTAGTACTATTCATTTTGTTTTATTTTTATTTTTTTTAAATTCCTAAAGAGATGTTTTTTCACTGGGGTAAGATATTGAGCTGACAACCTCTCTGCACTTACACAATGAGTATATATAAGACTAGTAACAAGCCAGGTTTACTGATCAGGGGTTTTTGTTTTGGTTTGGTTTTGTTGCTTTTTTTTTTTCTATTTGTTGATCTGCTGTGGCACATTTTGTTCTAAGTTCCTAAATGTGTGAATATATGGGATTCATTCTACGCTGCTAAACAAGAGCTTTCAGAAAAGCACGCCTTTTAAGCTCTCTGAAATCAGGCACACAAAACCATTACTACTCTAAAAGAACGGGCTATTATTCCTAAGAGTGGGATGACAGTAGGTATTTTTATGCTTTTCTTCTCCATGACATTTTATGTTTAGTGTTTTCCCATGTCTTCGGTTCATGAAGGTTTGTAGCCCATACAAGTATACTGTTCTAATGGAATACTGCTAAACACATAGTCCTGAAAATGCTGGTTATCTCCATCAAAACCTTTATCCCCCTTTCAGTTAATGATTTTTGTGTTCCTGTTTTTCCTCTGAGGTTTTTTTTTTCTCTTCTGACCAAACTGATCTTGGCAGAATATTTTTTCCTGTTTTTTCACAGAATTTACACACAAAACTGTCAATTGGTGTCACATATGATGACTTTACTGATCCACCAGAGATTGTCAGTTCGTTTTATGCAGGACTTCAAACAACCAACAGATGGTAAAAAATTCAAGTTATTTATTACTTGGTTAGATATGAATTAGCGACCTGAAGGTGAAAGACTCCATATCCTTCTAATCCTTCTACACTTTGTCATTTAATTCTTCTATTTAAATTAATTTATTTATTATAACAGAAAAATAATTTTTACAAATGTAACTATCACACTAGTAAAAGTGAAAGAAAAATTAGTCTACTTACAAAGATACTTCAATATTTTATTGGCTCAGTAAATGATATTGCCTCCAAAGCCTCAATTGTGAAGGATGATGAGAATTTGAGCATAAAAGAGTAAACAAAAGCAACAAGGCATTTGAAAATGCTTGCAGCAGGTAACTAACATCAACAAATACTTCCAGTGTGGTCCCCTTAGCCTCATCTGGACAGTAACATATGACTAAAATTTGGGTTCCTAATGAATCGGTCGTTTAGTGTAGATGCATAAAATCCTCATGCAGCCAGATTAGGTGTCTTTCAAAGTCTTCAGGAAGATTGTTTCTGACTAACAGATACCTCAACAAGTCCACACAATGCTTGAACTGAAAGATAATTGAGAAAATATTTTAGTTTCTCATATAAGACCTTTAACTTTTCCATTCTGCTTTTGTGTAATCTGGTTAATGCAGGTCTAACCCAGGTTATTCTTGTAGAAATAAATTACAGATTAAGAATTTAACCACAGTGTCAAATTGTTACAGAATCCATAGCAAACCATAGTCTTTTAGGATATTCCTTCTCTGCTACAGCTGATTAGTCTGTCCATTTATTAGATTGCAATATTTATTTATGTCAGTTGCTTTTATGTATGAAATTTTAGATTTCTTTTACTGCTTCAAAACTTAGGTAATATCATATTTGCTGAAATAGAAATGAAATTAATCAGGGCAAAAGGGATAGCTCCAATTTCTAAATCTTTCACTTCATCTGTTAAAACCTGAAGAGGTGGATCCCCAGATGAAGAGTACTATTACTTATGCAGTGTAAAGGTGTGTTGGATTTGATGTTGAAGACTGAGTGCCAGATTTTCAGCAGGAGTAAACTACTTTAACTTCATGGAAATGAATCATAGTGACCACAATGAATGTAATAGCAGTGGGAACTGTGGGGAGGGAGCTGGCTGAGCAATGATAATCCGAGATGTCTCTTGTGAATGTTAGAGGGCAGCTTGTTAATCAGAAGTTGTTAAAACAGTTGTTTGAAATGTTGCCACTGGACAGGATCTTTCTTAGCAAATGAGTAATCCCGACAGTACTAATGATACCAATTTATCACTGAGATTCTGTTTGTATGTTTTGTAGTTTCCAATCTGTTACAGGAAAATGGTGGTGGCTGGTTGAACGGTGTTTTTTTTTTTTTTAATGAACATTTTAAGTACATAATTTTACTTCATTTGTGCCAGAAAATTGCCCAAACACCTTCATTAGAAATAAGGCAAATCTGTTTAATACTATCTGAACAGCAGGCAGTATATGCTTTATTGAACAGAAAAGCTTTAACAAACCTTATCCTGTACACATGTTTGTACTATCAAACTCTGTTTATGTACTCACAAGTTTAGGGAAAATATGGGTGCTACTACATAATAAACAGTGTTTTGCTACCCTTCTTTTTTATCCAGGTGGTTGATTATATGGTATGGGATATTTTTGCAGGTGGTATAGAAAATCGTATATACCAGCTGCTGCACCCACTGAGCAACACTTTGCTAAATGACACAGCAACGATCACATATAACAGCTCTAATGACTCTAGAGTGGTATCTTTACTAGATGTGTCTTTTCCTCATTGAGAAAGAGCCTTCAAAAAGACTTTTACTTACCTCTGTTTTTCTAGCATGCTGTGTTAGGTAAAAGGAAAAAATATTCAGGAGAAATAAGTGATTAAAAAACCCCCCAGCACAACAGTACAAAGCAAGCTAGCATAGCAAAAATGAACTGTGTACTGGATGGTTTGGCATGCTGCCACTAACACTTGGCATTACTCACTTGCTGCTGGCAGTGGAGATGTTAGATGTACTAGCCACTGGGCCCCTGCTATATAGTGTGTAGAATCAATATCGACATACTGCATAAACCTTGTACAAAAATGCTAGCAAATAGCATTTAAATCATTTCACATAAATCTGAAAATATAATAGTGCTTGACATTACTATTAGTATTGTATCTGAAGGCCCTGATTATCACTAAGCAGCATTAAATTTAGTCTATTGAATATCAGTCCTGTGCTTGCTTTGCCTATGTGTGGTGTAAAGAAAAAAATTCTCTTCAGTTGGTACCTTATGGGAGGGCATCCAGGGCATTTGTTGCTATTTGTGCAATTAGCAGTCATATTGATCACTTGCTTATTTCAGTTAATAGTGCATAAATTGTCTTCTTGCTGTCCCTGCTGTAATTAATGAAAGTAGACATTAACTGTTGCTAGAACATAAGCAGAACTTCTTGTTCTGAAGCATGGGATATGTTAGCAAATGGTCAAGTTTAGTCCTGGAATAGCCAGTAGATTAAGAAGTTTTCAGAGCTGAATGGCACAGATTTGTAGTAGAAACATTATCATTGCTTACGTTTTCTCCTTAATTTTGATAGAGAAATTAATATTTTTGAGAAAAAGGTTGCTCACACTTGGATTCCCTGAAATTCCTTGTATTTTAGATAATGACAAAACTGCTTCTGTCTCATAACAATCAACATGGTTACTTCTTTCTCATGAAACATGGTTATAACACAACTCAAAGATACGACAGGTTTTGTGTGAATGACGCATGAGATTATGCACTTGTGTCACAACTCCCAAGTTCTTGAAGTCGAAGACTGTGATCCAAGTCCTCTAAAGCCATCTAAACATGTGGACTCTTACTCGGTTGGAAGTTGTCAAATCACTGAAGAAGATTTAAACTACCACATGCAGTATTGCTTCCTGCTGTGGCTGATGAAGGAGATACACTGTAACTGCAGCGACATTATTATTTTCTTTCTTGTAATAAAGTGTCCTTTTCTGTGCAAAAACAATGTGGCATTCTCACCAGTACTTTGCCAGTTTTAAATGATACAATGATTAAGCAATACTAACTATGGATAAGTTTTCTAAAAGAAAGAAGCAGACCAGCTTCACTTCTGACATCAACTGGGCTGGGTGAATATAATGAATGCAAGCTGATGTCAGCAAGGACAGAAACTGATGAAATAGATGGACTGTGTGATGTACACATCTTCATGTCTCTAAAATATATGAAATATAGGGGAAGAAACTGCTGCCTTTGTTAAAATACTCAGATTAATTTAAAAAAAAATAAGAGAAAGGCAAAGGAAGCATCATATATAAATATACAGTCATTTACATGAAACTAAGTAGTAAAAGATGCTTGAACTTTTCTTGATTCTGGTCACACTTTATTTTGTTTAGCTATCCAAGACTTTTTTTTTTCCTCTTTTTCCTTGCTACCACTAGCAGTCCTTTCAGGAGCATGTTGACAGCTTTAAGCTGACAGAGAATCATTATAATCAGTGTAGAAGATATAAAGTCACAATAAGAAAGGAATTCATATTTACAGTAGTGGGGACCACACACTGTGATAGTTTGCATTAGAAACTCAGCAGGGGGAGTGTGAAAAGCTGTAGCATTATAGTAGATATGGGGGCTTATTTGGTATGAATAGGTCATGTGTGTTCAAGTACCTGTCTAACATGTAACAATCACAAAATATTATCATATTCAGTAGGGCCATTACTGCTGCTGTATTGAATATGTAGCCTCTTAATATTCCGCATGCTCTCAAAATATGAAAAAGGTACAACCTCAAATAATGGATTTCCCCTAACACATTAATAGATCAAATCTATATAGAACAGGTATTATGTCAGAGCAAGGTCATTCCATTAGGCAATTAAAAAGATTTAAGCCGAAATGCAAAAACAAATATCTGAAACAGAAAGAGCAACTCAAACTTTGACTCTAAGCTCTGGAAAAAAAGAAAAAAAAAAAAAATTAATGTTATAATCAGCAGAAACTTACAGCAACTCAAAACAGGCACAAAAATCCAGGAAGTATTATCTGAGGAGATACATACTGTGTCAGGTGCACCCTCCCGATGAAAATAGGGCTTCTTGACTGCTGAAGTGTAGCAGCTGCTGATTGCCTTTTGCTCTCAGGGCTTCATGGTAGTTGGGACCTTTGTGGGGCTTTGGCCAATGGGAGCCGCTATTGACTACAGGTCAGATTCAGCTGGGTATAAATGGAGTCCCTTGGGGAAGCCATTTGGAGTTTGTCTCTTGGAGTAGTATGTTGTAGTTGAGGGCTCTCCTCTGGGGTTGGGATGTTGCCTAAGGAAACTCCTTGAGGTGCCTTGGGTCAGGATGCTGCTCTGAGCAGGTCTTTGAGGTTGAGAGCCCTCACTTGTTAGATGAGTGATAGAGTGTTTTGGGTTGTTGTTATACTCCAGGAAGTTGTTCTGTTCTCCTCTCACAGACATTTGAACCTGTAATTTGTGGAGGGCTAGTTAATTGTGTTGACAATAAATTTTCAATTTTTGCTGGTTGGTTGGTTATTTGAGAGCCTCTGTAATGCATATATGGAGCAAAGATTCAAGTCTGTGATAAGTCTCTGTAATTTTTTATTTCCTCTCTGTTTTTTACTTTGAGCCTATGAGATGAACTGTAGGCAGTTTGAAATTACAAACAAATCTCTAGGAGATGGAGATCAAGTATCAGAAGTTTGACTCAAAGGTCCTTCTTATGGTAGCAAAAGCTACAGTTTATCCCTATTGTTACTACACCATGTTGGAAGAATATTAAAGTTACACAGAAAGGCGCTTAAAAGTTGAGAGATGCCAGAAATACTTTTTAGCTTTCCCCAGTGGAATGGAGGGGTGTTACTGTCTTCATTTTAGAAATGAGCAACTCTAACAGGCACAGGTTAATGCCAAGGGTTATGTTTATTTTGGCTTCCAAAATGGAGATACTATGAACCTGATTGTCAAAGCACTTAAGATTTAATAGAGTATGTGAAATCTACTTCAGGTTAGACACTGAAATGACTTGAAATTAGACAACTTAAGTTTGTGGAATTAAATCATAGAATCACAAAAGCCCGTCCTAAATGTTCAAAGAACATCTCGCTTTGACTTCAGAGTCAAACATTTTGGAAAACAAAACTGCTACCAAAAAAAGTAAGAATGGACCATTATAAACACCTGTGAAGAGATATCTGCATACAACATGAGAGATAGCTTGCCCACAATGTTAGTGGTCAGCTGTCTTAACCACAGAATAATTGTTTTCTCCTTTACCACAGCTGATTTGAATTACTATCACACTAGTATCTGAGTATTTTACATTGTGTAAGAAAAAAAATCATAAAAGGAGTGCAGATAGAGTTGTATATAACACATTTGCTCTACAGTCATAACTCTCTAAGGTCAGCTTCTATGTCTACACTCGCTATTATGACAAATAGAGACACAGGAGATAAACTTTCACGCAGGACCTTGATCACCCACAATGCTTAATTCTTTGTTGTTTTTTTTTTTTTTTTTTCTTGTGTCTGGTTTGGTCTGTTCCAAACAGATTTCTCTGTTACAGAGAGACATAGCTCCTGGTAGAGTGGAGGTAAGTTAATAAGCTATTTTTTCTTAGGTTGAAGGACAGGTCCCCTTTTATTTAGCTGATAAACATACTGATATTTATTGATGTAACCCTGTAAGTTCCTGCTCCTAGGCATTTTTATCTTTGGCTATGTCCTAACAAACATGAATGCTCAACTTCATGGTTACATTTTGGCATTGTTCACAAACTCATGTGCCAAATCTGAACTGATGGAAATGCTCAGAGTTATGATTTCCACCCCCAAGAAAACACTAGGGGCAGGTCATTCCCAAATACACTTCTTCCTTATATAAGTCTGGGACACTTTCCCAAAATGGTAACCTAGGCCTAAGTCTCTCCTCTACAAAATGGGATGTAAGACCATGTCCCAAGTGAACACAATAGAAAACAGGCCACAGGTATTTCTGGGGCAGGCATTTCTTATTCCCGCTTGTGCAATTTGCTCTGCTATGCATCAAGTAAGACTCACTGAAGCAAAGAATTCAATCTTTCCAAGTAAATGTCCCAACCACTGGTTACTAGAAAAAAGTGGGGGGAGGGCATTGCTACCTACCTTTCTTTAAGAGTGGTCTGAAATGCCAAATTCACAAAGAAAGAGCTTCAATGCCTATTCCCAGAAGAAAGTAGAAAATAAATTAATCTTCTAAGGGAGGAAAGCTGTCTGGTAGTTAAAGTTAGGAATCTAACCACCTAAGAGGGAACTTACTTAAATATTGGCATTATTCAGAATGCTTTATTCAAATCTAATTCCAGGATGGAAGATTTTATAGTCAGGTACTTAATTTGAGATCTGAGGATTTCCAGAAAAAACAGACTTTCTAAAAAGTATCTCAAAATCCTAAACATTCTAAAGTGAGTTTTACCTAGCTCTTAAAGTTTCATTTTTATATGACCATATGTGATCTGTCCTTATACCTTTGTGGTCTTATGTATTGTCTTGTACCTGTATTTTCAAGGCCTTTGCTACCTTCTTGAGCTTTTACTCTTGGGGATCACTGTAATACAGCACACAGTTCTAGAAGGAATGTAAGGTAAGAGAATTCCTGATAAGGTGAAGCCATGACTTTAATGTCCTCATCTCCTAGTGTTCAAAATTAAATCTTCTTGCTGCTATGAAAATGAATTTACCATTGTGCTATACCAGACAGAGACATTTTCACTTCTTTCAGTAGGGTAGATAAACTATGCAACAAAAAGATTAAGAGTTACTGGAAGAGGACCAGAGGTAGAGAAAAACTTCACATTGTTGTTTTTTTGCTTTGATTTATTTTGGTTTTGCTTAATGTTGTATGGCACCTACATGGGAAGAAGAAAGCCTCAGTTACTGTTCCTAAGACTACATTTTGTTTGCTATGTGTTTAATGTAAATTAGGTACCCAAATTCTATATAACTCCTCTAATGAGTCTCAGTATTTGCAAAGATCCTAGCATGAAAGGATAGCAGAACAGGATTTGGTAACACCTCATACTATAGTAATTCTTTAACCATCAGACCATGCTGCCTCTATAATATTCTTGAAATTAAATTGAACTCACCTAATTAAGTGGAAATATTTCATAAACTCTGTTAAGATGGACTTCAGTATAGAATTTATGCTACATCTAGAGTTACATTATTACACAAAATTAAAATATTTCTTTTCCTCAAGACAGTTCTGCATGAGTTCTCATTGTTACATGCCCAGCACAATATTCTCTGTGTTCAATTTCAGAACTAGCAAGTAACAATAGAAAAGCTTAAATTTTGTAGATAACTAAATAAATTAAACATGCCACAACTCCTAATTGCTCACATAACAGCTAAAATTGGGTTTGTATAAGAAATATGCTATGTGCTACATTCATCTGTGCTAGCTATCCTAATTACCTGGGCTGAGAGGATTATAACTTGGAGAAAGTAAGGTGTTATGTTGTATTACTCCATAGCTAAGAGCTTTTTCCTAAAGGGCAACAAAGGAAAACTATTAGAGCCACCCATTCACCTCTATCCCCATTAATATTGACATTTGGAAGAAAAAAAATGCATGTTCATTGAAATGAACCATGTTTGATATCTGAAGGCTGATTTATTTCGTATGAAAAACTAAACTACGTTGTAAGATTTTGTGTACAATGCAAACCTGTTAAGTACTTAACAAGGCATAACAAAAAATGCATTCTTTAAGGAAGAATGCTGGCAGCAACATTGCTTCAGTCTGATTGGTACATTAGTAGTCCTGGCTGTGATAGAAGAACACCAGTGTCAAGGAAATCTCATTAAAAATCCTTTCCTTTAGTAGATAATGGACTGTGTGGCTGAACTGTGCTGCTGTTGGTTTTCTGATCTGTGCTTTCCAATTTTAGTCTCTAAGCATGGTTTCCTTATTAGCAAAATCTTCTGGCCAGAATATGCAGAACTGGATTAAACATTTGATGTTTACAAAATGTATTTGATTGCACTTTCATACCTTTTCAAAGATCAGGGCTAAATCCAGTCTACTTATAAGTCAATGAATAGCTGTGGAGTGAGGTTGGTTACAAAACACCATATGGCCTTTGCCAATGATGTTGTGACAGGAATTGTTTTCTGAAGAGACAATGGGGTCCCAAGATCAAGACAAAAAATAGACCTTGGTTTACAAAATTACAAAGAAGAATGAAAATTAGATGCATCTTGTTCGTAGAAAAAATGTTGTTTGAAACACATATTTTATTAAACTTCATATAACCAATGACAGTTGATGAAACCAATTTAAAGTTGGGAGTCTCCAGGGAATAGGAGACCAAATTCTATTAATCTGCTGAAATCCCAGGGCACAAATATCAGAAATAAAGTATTTTCAAGTATGTCTTGTGAAGAGTCACAGTTGCATTGTTGTTAAAAAAATCAACAGTCTAAGTGAAAATGCAAGGTAAGGTTTATGGAAAAGGTAATTAAACCAGACAATATATTTGGCAAGAAGTAAACAAACAAACAGGAAGACTGGGCTTCAGACAAACAGAAGTCTTATTTTTCCAGCTAGGTTATTGATCTAATGAAAGATATTACCCCTTCCTATGAAATTTCCTCTTTTAGAAGGGACTTCCATTTGGGAAAAGACATACAATTTCTCAAAAGAAGTTCTTTTCATACAATGCATAATTAAACTAGGGAACACACTGCCACAGGTTTTTCTGAAGGCCAGATGTCTAATTGAGTTCAAAAAGGAACTTGACAAGTTCATGGAAGATAAGTCCAATTGGGACTATTAAAAATGTCATGCTTGACTTCATACTCAAGTTTGAGAATTTCCAAAGCCATTCAGTCGTGTAAGTTGAGAGAGCAAACCAGGAAAGTAATTTTCTTGCTCCTGTACTCTTTCTCTAGCAACCTGGGAGAAAATCCTGGGTCATGCTGACTTATTGTCCCTGTCTTGATATTCCTTTGTAATTTTATTACCATCAAGGCCACTTAGGCACATATATTTAGACATCTGAAGTAAGCTAGCTAAAGTCAGTGATTCAAGGCCTAAAGGTTCACATTGCTATATTTACTTTGTGAGGCCTAAAAGTGAACAGGTGCATTATGCATACTGGTTACTGATCAATACTGGGCAAGCAAGTTCAGACATGGTAAACCATTCGTCATATCACAGTTGCATTCTAACCAGCCTAAAATATTACAACCACACAGTTTTATATATATAAAAATATAATTGTATATATGTATAATATATTTCAACTTGGAATAGTTTAGGTAGAGAAAGCACTGCTTCCTAAAATGTATATTCATTTTAATATTAGACAGTTGCTGAATAAAAGTAAAGAAGAATCACAGGAGAAGAATTTTCAGCTATTCTTTCTTAGGGGAGTATACTAACTTCTGATCTATGACTTCTTTCTAGTTGCTTTCTCTTCTCTTAATTCCCTTCTTTTGCCTTCTGGTTTCACTGTGATCGAGCTTCAACAGAAGAGACAAAAGGTGTCCTTTGTTTCCTTGAATCCATTAGTTTCTGCTAGCAGGAGCTTTGAATCCACCACTTCAGTTCCATAGTTGTACAAAAAGTGGGCACTACTACATTATCCTCTTCTTGTCTTCTGACACAGAAAGAGTCTGTTTATTTGGTCACGTGTCTTCACATGAGAACCACAAGGACTGGATCCCCAGAAGGAGGAAATGGCTCTAAAGGCATGTTTATGTAGTTATTTAAGTAAGGCCCTAAATCTTCCCTTTGAGGTTTACCATCTGAACCATCAACCTAATAAAATGTAATGTGTTATAATTTGGAGCTTCTCTGAAAGGTAGGCATAGCACTGTAGGTAAACTGATAGGGCTCCAAATCAGAAACTAAATCCACCCTTCCTGCTGCATGGATAAAGGGCTGTAATAGGTCTGTAGTTCAAAGACTTTCAGCTGAACAGTATTTAGGAAGTTGTTTTTTACTTGGTTAGCTACCACTCCCAGCTAAGATACCAAAACTGATGGGTTAAAACCCCCAGTTCATTTTTTAAAATGAATTTTTTGGTTGTGAGCTCTGCAGCTTTACAATCTTTTTTCTTTTTCTTTTTTTTTTTTTTTTAACTAACTAGAATTGCTCACAAAGCCTTTCAGAACTAAAAGTAGTTTAAGAAGATGTTCCTTGATGCCTTTCAGCTATTAAATTCCAGCTCCCAGCTTAGACTCCATAACTATGTGTAGACAGGCTTAGTGTATGTTAACATATCAAACATGGACATAAATTTGATGAGTTAGCAGGTCTGCTTTGATTAAACTTAAGATCAAGAATTTAATTGCATCAGTATATAAGCACAACCTGTATCAGGTTGCTAACCTGCAGAGAACAGCAGAAAGGTAAATGTCTCTCTGTACAGATGTTTTCATATTGTTTAGTCTTATTGACTACACCCTATTCAGCCTCAGAAACACTTACTTCTTTGGAGTGATTGCATAGAGAACATAATCTCTCAATTTATAAAATCTGAATAAATTTATCTTGCATCTGTCACTTTCTGTTAAGTGTCAGAATAATTAAATTGGCTCTGGAAACAAGCAGTCTGGATCTTGTCATATATGGCTGTTCTTATAGTTAAAATTAGAAGTCTTTTTAGGAACCAAATCCTAACACTTTTTGCATAGGTGGGATGGGAACAGAACCTTTTACTAACAGGGTTCTTTCCTCTCAGTAGCTAATTACGCACAGTGAGGAGATGCCTCTACTGGACAGATGGGTCATACTGAAGGCAGGAGAAGACCCTGGGGAACTGCTGAAAAGAGCAGAGGATATATTAGGAAGCAGACTCAAACCATGGTGGTAGAAAGGAGGACACTGAAATGTAACCAGAGGAGTTGATCCAGTATTGATAACTGCCTGGAGCTGCTGAGTGAAGAGCGAGATGAAAGGGAAAGGTGTGTCTTTCCTACACAAAGTACTAGATTCTATTCAACTAAAAGAGCAACTTTCCTTCTTGCATTGTAATAAAACATGAATTTGGAAGCCTTTTGGTCTCTTCTGACATATTAATTTCAAATGAAATGTGCAGTAGATCCACTACAAGACTGTCTGATTCAGAGTCCCACAACAAAGACCCTTGATCATGCTAGATCTTCACAGATTTCGGAAAATAGGTTTTTAAGGTCATGCAACTCTGTGTACTCCAATATTTAGTAAAAATACTGACTCCATAAAGATTAAAAGATTCAAGCTAATATAATAGTCACTCCATGAATGGCTACTTCACCACATGTCTCTGATGCTTGCAGTTCATGTCATGAAATATTTCAGTTTGGCCTTTGAACTGGGACTAATGTCTTCAAGCTGGCTTTTAGTGTACTGTGTATCATTTAATCTAAGGAAAGAGGAGCAGATCACTAGATCTCTGTTTTATAGACACTACATTTGTTATAAAAGAATATAAAGATTTAATAAAATGTAAATATTCTATTAGAGGTGGAATTTTGGCTTTTTAGAAAAAGGTAGACTTTGTACTCTTAAACTCTTAGAAACAATTACATAATTTAAGATACACACAATAAAAAGTATAATTTTTTCAACAAAAGACACTTCTCCTTGGTAGACTCTAATCATTCTCAAAGAAAAAAATGAATAGACTAGTTAATGTCAAAAGATTATTTTACCATTCATCAAGAAGAATAAATGATTATAATCTTCTGTGTACCATGTTCTAATTGAAAAATATAGTTTTCTGCTCAAATGTGACAATGCACTTTGTGTGAAGGATTAAAAACCCCTGAAATTCTATATGTCACAGAAAATAAATTTTTTGGAGGGGGCTAATTAGAAACACTAATGTTGGTTTATTTTACAGTATTAAAAGTTTGGTGGACTGAGTGAGAATATGTAAGAACTTCTTCAAGACAATTCAACATAAAAGACAAAAGACAAATCCAAACTCTGTAGTTCATCGGTTCTGAGATTCCCAAAACATATCAAAGTGTACAATAATTTTATACAAAAAGTGAAGAGAAAAAATGTAAATATGTTTACTGCATTGTGCATGTTTTGGCCTCTTATAGACCTATATGCATGCTTAATATGCAATTTCTACAGCAGCACTAATTCTGAAGACTTATTTTAAAATGCAGAAATTTTCTATTTTTTTTTTTTTTTTTATTATCTCTGCACTCTCTATGGTAGTTGATGGATTGTCATGTGAACACAAAAGAAGGTTATCCTCACGAAACTAGAAAGGAAAGATCCTTAATTTTTACTCTTTTTTTTTTTTTTTTCCAGAGTAAACAATGTACAATAATAGGAAAAGATCAAGAAAGTTTACAAATTATAGATGTGATTACTCTTACATACATTTTGATGTGAAAAAGACAGTTTACATCTAAGTTGATTTTTCTGTGTTCCTGCTATAACCAGTAAAGAGAAATCGACATCTCTGAAGAGCAGTTCATCCTTTCCTAAGACAGAGTCCTGATTTTGTGGTGGTGTGCAGAACATCATCCTAGAATCAACTATGATGCTATTTCTTTACTACTGGTTTGCATAACTTGTACTTTTTGTACCTTGCCTGTTTCAGGAATTATCTAAGTTAAACCCAGTGGAACAGCTTTCAGTCTTTAGTTTGCTCTTCTGTTTTTTTCACAGTTATCTAAAATGATTTGCAAAGCAACATATTCCACTGTGTGCAAAGGAAGGCAAAGACCTCCATTCAGCTGTCCACATATTTCTTTTGCAATGTCCTGGACTCTACTTCTTGCCTTCATCAACAGCTCCAGGCATCTGTCCCAAGAGTCCAGTAACATCTGCTAGCCTTGGCAGATATTCTTGGACATTTTAAGTAGTACCAAATTCTCATACAAGTCAAGTTCAAATTGATAGCTAAGTCTTAGCTGATTTGAAAAGGAATCAGTTAATCTGTATTTAGACATCTACAGCTACATGTGATCTGGATGACCAAAACTCCTATTGAACTCATTGGAAATAACAGGTGGGGTTCAACTAACCACACACAAGTATCTTGTTCTGTATGAGATGCCCTAAGCTCTCTGGGGCAATAACATGAAGATTGACTGACAGCCAACAAGACCTGGAGGAGACTTGAACCCTTCTGAAGAAGCAGTTAGACACCAAGTAGAATAATCTCATGGCATATGAAATTGCACTAGATGTTTATGTGTCACCAGTTTATGTGCACTATATGTTTATGTGTCACTTGCTTCTTTCATTACTGCAGTCCATAAGGTGCAGAAGACCTATTTGTCCCATCATCTACATTTGATCACCCGAATAGCTCTCCAGATTTCAGTGACTATACTGTCTGGAACTATATTGGTTGTAAGGGAAGTTTAGACACTGCTTAGAGGTAGACACTTTTGTGTGAATACTTAAATTCAAGTGCCTTGTTCTGAAGTTTGATTGCACTCAAAGGAGTTAGGATGAGCAGATTCCCTTCCCTGAAGTTATGTGACAGAAATTCCATCTTGCCTGTTATTGATGAAGTTGGTAACAACAGAATTAAACCCTAAATAATACAGAACATCAAATATTTACATGATAGGAAGTGTTAAAACATTCACAGGCTCAGAGAGTTTTTGAAGCTGCATCTAGATTTATCTGCTGAGGGACACTGGCAACACAATTAGATTCAGAGCCTTTTCAAATCTATGACTCCCATTCATTATATTCTTTCTGTGAAAACCAAGATACAGAGAAATGTTGGTTAATCAAATTACAAGTATTTTACGGTCTAGCAACATATATTTCTAACTTGAAATTTTGCTATGAATTACCTAGTAAACCTAGTAAGTCCATCTGAAAAATGTGGATGTCCCATGGTGAGGTTATATAAAATCACAGCTTTATATTCTAGATACACCCATCCAACTTTTATTTCAATCAATATGCACTATACATATAATAGTTTATATGGAAGTAAATATCACAATTTTACTTTGGGGAAAATAAAATTTATGGTAGCTTTTTCAATGACTTGAACTATTAAGAGTCTAGTATTTAGCTTTGTGTTGTGTTGTTGTTTTCTGTGTTTTTTAAAATACCACATTAAAAGCAGAGTTATACATCACAAACACAAATGTATGCATGTGTATATACGTCTATGTGAGATACTTACTGTCCCAACAAGGTAAGTACAGAAACAGAACTTCCCACCGACATCAGAAAAATTTTAATATTTAAAACTATTGCATGCCTTTATCTCTTGCTGATAATGGTTTTCCTTAAAAGAGCTGTAAGAGACATTTTGAACAGATGGTAACTGGTTTGCTCTATCCTGCATCTCTTCACAACTGCCACAGAGCTTTACCATTCATTAATCTTCCATAGACTTCCAGTAGCACAGCAGCTAAATTACACACATACACACTCTGAGGCCAGCACTGCTGTCAAGTTTAAAATTAAACTGAAGTACATTGTGCCAAGCCTTTTAACCAAACTCTACTATAAAACAGTTAGAAAAATAAACATTTAGCTTGGAGCCTGACCCGTGAATGTTCACTCCTAAAAGAGAGAGCACTAGCTGGTCATTACATCTAGGGCATTCTATGCAGCAAGTGGAGCTGTGATTTGTAAGTGGGAATAAAACCAGAAAACATCTGGTTTGAATTCACCTTGACTCATTAAGGTTTAAGGAGAGAGCTATTTCCTCTACGTTTGAAGTGGTGAGGGGAAAAAATACATATACCTGCAACACCCCTTATGATCCTTGCATTTGTAACGAGGTCTCTACTCAGCAGGTGATAAGTAAATAAAATTGCAATCCATTTTCTTGGATTAGACATTAGGCCACAAATGTTAAAATATCCCTGTTGCTTGGAGAACAAACACATGCATCAAATTCCTAACCTTCCATGTTTCATTTACAAAAAAATAACTCTAACATTTACAACCTATGAACTCTGCCAAAGCTTCTCCTGCAAGTTTTTCTCTAACATATTTTTTTCAACCTAGTGATGTTTCAAACTATTTTCTAATGTTGCATTCTTTCTCACAAAAGTTTTCATAACTTCGCTCTCCACCGCTTAAGAAAATCAATATTGGCACCCATTCAGGGGATTTAAAGTGAACTTTGTTCCTGATACTGCACAGTGCAGAAAGGTCGGCTTTGCCATTTCCCCCTTCTCCGTCCTCCATCACTGTTGGCTGATGTATACCCAGAAGATACTGCAAAATGACAAACTCAACAATACAAGCAGCAGCACTTTGGAAGCCTAACTTATCATCTATCTTTTATGGCAGTGTAGATATATATATTACATGTGTGAACAGATGTTCCCAAAATCCAGAATTGAAATGTTGCAGTGACTAGGAGAACAAAGCTACATTGTAAATAATTACCTTGTTCCTTCAGTCTTTCTCTTCTGTTCATTTCCTTTGTTTTTCCATGGGAAAAAACTAAAGCTTACATTTTTACTTCACAAAGTTTTATTGACTAATCTAATTGTTATCTTTCAAATGCAAATTTGAAGTTTTAATTTAGAACTACTACTATCTTTTAATTGCATCAGTTTTAGTGGAGAATTAGTATTAGTGTGCAATCTCTATAATCTCTATAATTAAGGAGATTTCTGCAGTGGGAATCATAGAGCTCTAGATATTATGTATCTGAATTTCTCCGTTTACCTTAATATACTTTTGTTGCAAAATACCTTCAGGTACAGTTATGTAAAACTGCAATGTTAAAAGAGAAGACTTGTTGGAATTTATCTATACATGCTGAATAATTTTAAATATGTTTGCTAATATTATTCTACTTAAATCTGACTATGTTACTATTTAGCATGTAGTTTGTACAGGTATTTCAATATCTAAAGTCCCATATTAATGCAAAGTAAAGAAATTAAGTGAGTTAGTTAAAATACTTACATCTTCTCAATTTACTACACAACGCTGCATACAAACAACGTTGCTGCAGTAAGTAGAGTTATTTGAAATCTATACCAGAAAAATTACTTGTCACTAAAAAGCTATAAAGTCTTCTCTAGACTTTTTATATTTCTACATATAATTCTCACATTTTTTTCTTGAGTTGTTGATCTTAAAAAAACCCCAACGAAATAAGTGTGAGACCAGCCTGTGAGGAAACTCCTCCTGAATATGAGACAGTCTTTCTAAATTTACAGACAGAATTAATCCATTTTCAAAGATTCATGATCTGGTTAATTAATCAGAATGAACTGCAGACTTAAAATATCTATGACCATTTAAACTGTGATCCTGGAATTAACTATGCATCTTGGATTACCTAATAACACACTAGCTAAATATCCTTTGATTTTCCACTGTATGTAAAGATAAAGATATATATTTAGATATACTGTAGGGCACATGGTCATTGTCATTGTTCTATTTCTGAAGATTTTTGTGGTATTGCACAAAATACAACTTTTCAACATAAATTTAGTTTGGTACTATATCTATAAGTAGAAAATGAAGAATAGGGTGCACAGAACGCTTAATATTTTTTATTTTTTATTTATAGATCTTTCATGGGGAGAAAAGAGATACTTTGTGAGAAATCACCATCACATGGTTATGCAGCAGGGAACCCAAAGACTACTGTATCATTACCAGCTCCAAGGCTTTTTCAAGCTTTTTGGAATAAATACGGATTTTCCTCCATAGAAATTACTTGGCATTTTGATTACCATCTAAGGTTGTGTCAATATTTTGAACAAACTACTGGGATCGTTCTTTGAGATTCATTATTAGTACTGCATCCATACTAATAAACTCATACCCTCCAAAACCAGAAGCTATATCCATATTGTCTTTTGGGAACGGTCCCTTTCTTAAACTGTCTTTGGGAACTATTTGTGAATGCTTTTTGTGACAAACCAAAAAAACCCAAGGGAGTATCATAACTTAACAATATAGATAACTGCATTCTAGTGTCCAGAAAAAGTTCTCAGGTCCTGCTTAATTTACTAATATAGATGCAGGCCAAAAGACCTATGAGTAGAAATTTAGACAAATTGTTGTCCAGCACTACTGCTGCACAGGAAAGATAACCTTTTCCTCTTTTGGTGGGTGAGCTTTGGATGTGATTTGTATTTAATAGGGGTCAATAAAAATGTTCACTATCTGAAGTAGATATAAAAAATATGTTTAATCAAGGTAGCCAGCTTTGCCAAAGTAAATGCATTATTATGGGCACTAAGAACTACAAAACGTACCAAATTACTACTTTTTTATTAATTTACTAATATAACCCAGTAAATATGTAGGCGCTTTACAGGCAAGTAGAAGACATACCCCTGAATTGAAAAGCATGCACTCTAAGACAATAGAGATAACAACATTTTGAAGGTGTTAAGACCTGGTTGAAGGGTAAGAGAGAGAATATTTTCTTACAATGGATTGACAGAGACTGACAAAATAATGATGTAATTACTGCATTTTGCTATTTTCGTACCAATATTAAAGAGATTATTTCAACTGTATAGAGTAGATTTTCTTCCCCTTTTTTTTTTTCCCCTCAAGAAAGTTCATGAGGAAAAACACTTTATCTCTTAAGTTTCTTTGCATAGTGAGTATGATTATTTTTACAAAAAGTAATTTTGATAGTATATGTTCTAAAACCGTGTTCATCACAGCTCCTTGTCATTGTTTTTAACTCTGGCTGAAATTTAAACAATTAAGGGTTAATCAAAGATAAAATGTTTTAAAGAGAGATAATAGCAAGACAGTGCATTTATCTGCTAATTGTCTGAGGGTAAATTCACAGAAAGCTACTTTTGTTAGCTTTTGCTATCTGACTGGGGGCAATGAATTTCAGATTGTTTGTTCTGCTGATAATCAAGTTACTCATCAGGTTGTTTAAGGATTAGACATCATTAGATGCTTGATAAATATATGAGTTTTATTATTAAATCATTTTTTTCTTTACAATGTGAAATATGTACCCTCAGTCTAGTATTAACTTGCTATTCAAGGGCTGGTGTGGGATAGAACACTTTGTTCTCCTCCAAGTAGATGTACTTTGGAGGCCATGTATGGGGAAAGATCTGCATTATTTTCTCACTCTTATTAGTGCCTTTCAGGCTAGTCTAATAGATGTGACAAGAGTGGTGTAAGCTTCCCTAATATTTTTGGAAACTGGTTTTGTCTTATGTGCTTGTATTCCAGGACTTTTAAATGTAAATGAACCCAAACAACTCAATGCAAACATTGGACAAAAGCTTTTATGAGTCACGGTTCACATTTCAAATCATAAACTTGCCACTTGCACTAAAATGCAGGATTTCTTCCCCTTACTGTTTTCTTTAATTCTGTGTTCTCTGACAAAAAAAAAAAAAAAAAAAAAAAAAATGCAATAAACTTATCTTCAGCATCCCCTGTGATTTCTTCCCAAAATTTTGGGAGGGTAAAGCTTTCCTGCTTTACAAGTTCAGCGAGTGCTCCTATTGCTCTTAAGAACACTTTTATGTTGTTAATATCATTGAGGACTGGATTGTCTAAGAAGTGTAGTTCTAAAGATATCATTATATGAGACAAATGAGAAAGTAACTGGAGCTCGATGACACATAATCCTTCACCTGAGCGGAGGAAATCACGCCACTACTTTTAGGCTGTCTCAAATGCAACATGGAATGTTTACTTTTACCAAGACATTTCACACACATTAGCAATAATCAGGAGGGTGACAGAACACCAGTGTTGTGACATAATGAATAGTGTCCTTTACACTGGCAGAGCTGTTGTGCACACTTTTTTAAGCCCCCTAGGAAGATGTGGCATGTACTTCCCTTCAAAGTTCCTATTTCGGACTTTGGGGACCAGAATGTAAACAAGCTTAATTACTTTTCAGAAGGTAGAAATGCAAATGTGTGAAAAAGCACCTCCAGCAACAGTTGGAGGAAAACACCTGTTGTCTCCCAAACACAAAATTTCTCTTCTTCTCTTACTTAGAAAGGAGATATGCTTGTATTTGTTGCAAGCTAAATAGCTATTATATTTGAGCAAACAAACAATACTAAGCTTTTAAAGGGGAAAAAGAAACCTCATCCAGTCATGTTTAAAGTATTTTAGATTGACAATACAAACCAAACTTCCCAGAATTTTCTACCAATTCTTGCAAGTGTGATGCCATTAACAATGTATTGAATGGAAATCACACATTCATCCAAAATGTCCCCTACTTACATATGGAAGCAATATTTCTGTAATAAGCAGGACCCATATACTCTTACACAATCTCTTCCAGTACCATTATGTTCAAGTTTCCCTTCCCAAGTACAGATCAGATCCAACAGTATTAGACCTCAATGTATATTTACTGTTTATTCTTTAAAAATGTACCTCTGTTGCTAAACATCCAACTAACATTTATCTGTAATTTAGCCCATTTAGCTGCCAGTGTTGAATCTCTTCTACCTGCATCAAAACCATGTCCTGTTCTGTGTTCAACCATTTCTTAGAACTTACAAAAAGGTAACTAAGTCATTTCACTCACTTTCCACTGACTTAGTGCAGTTTAGGACTAACAGATATAAATGGCTTCTGTTATTCCAGATATATACTGTATGTGAGTTTCTTTTAGTATTATCTTCCAGTCTGTACATTGCACTGTCAGACTAATACTTCTTGACTGTGTAAGGGTTTTGTGTATATGGGACATTAATATCCTTAACATTGGCATCCTTGCTTGGATAATCTGAGGTCAGGAATATATGTTTATCTTGCTTAGATTTTCTTCTAAGAATTCACACATTTCAGATGTTAACTTTAGTTTATTGTAAAATGACATAGAAAGCGGATACAGTCAAATGAACATTAGAAAGGTTTTTATTATTTTTAAAGAGGAACTGAGATGGTAATACTGTAGTTGAACAAAACTAGTTCAGGGTACCTATAAAGATTATCAGCACCCTTGAATAAAGGAACAGAATATGCAGAATATGACACACACCTCCTTTTAGGGAATCTTGCAAGATTTGCTGCTTCTGGCTGTTGATATTGCAAAACAATCTCAGTAAAAAAGAGCACTTTTTCTGCATGCATGATGTGAGACATCTGTAGCTATTTACTACCATTATCCATTTTTTCCTACTGAGAATGGACCAGTAAAGCAAATGTCATTGTTACAATGATTTGGAAGATGCTTTTATGTAAATGGAGCAACATAATTTTGTTTTCTGAACTCCTGTTACAATTGGAATCTTCCTGGTGCACTAGAGGATCCATTTTGTAGCAGGGACTTGACACCTTGAGAAGGCATTACATTGAGGAAACTCAGGACAAGCAGAAGTTCTCATTATTGAGCAAGTCCGCCCTCCTAGAATGAGGTATTTGCCAGTACCACGTAATGGATAATATTTCTCTTGGAAAGTAAAATTTTATTGCCAGAATATCAGAATAAGAATCAGGTATTGAAACTGGTGGTTTCAAGGTCCCCATCAATGTGTGAAATAACAGGAATGAGAAATCTGTCTCAGAGAACTGCATCTAGGAGTTTTCTGTTTTGCAGAAACCTGTAATTTTCTTGTACATTTCCAGTAACATGAGCCTTGCATGATAAATTCCTCTGGTAGATCTCTATGCCTTGTTTCACTTCCAAGAAGTCCCTTACTGTAGAGCAGAAGACCTGAGTTCCTTTATTCAGGGAACTCCATGGTAGAGTCTTTTTATCTAAACTCTTCTATTCTTTCTGGGTGCTTCTGGCTGCATCCTATCTCAGGTTTACTGTTGTTTTTCCAGAATACACAATGGGAGCAGTCACTCTGCCATGTTATCTCCTAGGTGTGCCTATCCAAGAAAGTGCTAGTTGGGATGGGGCAAAACCATGTCAGGGAACACACAGTGAATAGTGAAACAGTACTGATAATCATCTGCTCAAGCCCATAGCTTGGCTGTTTTCATTCCTGATATGGCCTCAAAAATTCAGAGATGAGAGTAGTGAATGGCCCCTACTTGGATCATAGGAAATTTCTTACGGATCTTTGATTGAAACCAGTCACAAAAGAGTAGGTAGAGTAAGACTGTGACACCTTTTAATGGCATAACGCAGTGACTGAACTTAGTTCAAAGTGTGGCCACCAGCTCAAGCAATCAGAGCACAAAGCATAGATAATCTGCTGAAGTTCAGAGGTTAATTTACAAGCACCAAAACTGCAGACCTCTCAGATATAATGCCTTGAGCATTATGACTTTCTGCAGCAACGGAGGAGCATTTGTACAGTGGAGCACTGCAGTGCCTTTCCAGACCTGTGAACACACGATGTGCTATGTCTAGTATGCAGAGTCATTCAGCAGAGAAGAGCCAAAGCTGAAGAACTGTGGGGTGCCCACAGATAAACCAGTAAATCACTTGGCTTTCATTACTTCTGTCTTCATACAATACTTCGCAATAAGGGTTAGCTGAAATAGCAGTTAGCTAGAAGCAGTTGAATTTAAAAGCAGTAGTCATGTCTGATCCTACCAGTTGGGCCACTACACCAAATTTATTACCCTTTGACATCCACTGCAGAGACCTTTCACACATTTTAAATTGTGTAAACCTTTAAAGATTTTCCTAAAATATAAAACATGTTGATTAACACATCATATACATTATTCACCATGATACATGTTGGCAGTATACAAATTACAGAAGTTTTGCCATCTGCATAAATTAAGCAACCACTCTTAAAACTCTTGAGTTATAGAGTAACTGCTGATTAGGTGGATATTCCAAGTATGATAAGGGCACGGGACAGCAACATCAAGCATTGCCCCTTAGAAGCATTAGCCTGCATATATAGTGTCACTTGGCAGTTTGAAAACAATATCTCTGTAGTGGAAAAAAATAATGCAGCATCTGCTATATTAAGAGCAGATGTTGTTCACTGGTACAGGCGTTCTTGCTACCAGGCATTCAGATGGATACACATTTGACACACGTTCACACACACAAAAAGCCAATCACATACTACTACCTGCAGTTCAATTAGCATTAAAACACTGGCCTCAAGGTACCTTATGGACAGATCTTTTAAAATATACTTGGCAATAACACATAAAAATAAGGAATTTCAAAGAAGTTCAAGGAAGTTAAATGATTTTACAAGCTGTATTTTTAAAGGCAGTAATAATTGCTGCCTTCTATCATTTAAAAAGAAAGAAGAAAACAGCAAAAAGAAGTAAATCAAAGAAAAAGGTTTTTACAGGATGTCAAAAATGAATTGCATAAATCAACAAAAAGCGAGATTTTCTAAGCTGATAAGCATGCATGAACAAGAGGCTAATTGTAAACAACACTGCTGTAAAGTCAGTTTAATTGCTAAAGAAGGAAGAAAATCTTAAAAGACAGATGAAGAAGCTCACTCAGAACAAAATGCAGGAGCTGAATGATTATGATTATTGAAATTTTTTAACAGCGTACAAAATGGAAAATAATTCAGGCAAGTCACAAACAGTTCAAGCCCTCTTGAACCTTTAAGCAAGTATAAATATAAGTTGGAAAAGAGGTACACAGAAGCCAAGGTGTAACTATACAAGATACAACAGTAGTGAAACAGAAAATTAAGTAACCTAGAAAATCTGAGTAGAGATGCTGAAGGTAATCAGCTCTTACAAGGACAAAGCCAGATTCTTTTCCTCTATTTTGAAATATTCTTGCTAATGAAAAACAAGAATACAATAAGGATTGAAATTTTTATGGTTATGATAAGAGAACATCTATTATTTCAAAATAGAAAGATGTAGTCAGAAAGTGTTTTGATATGACATACATAACACTGACCTCATCTTCTTTCAAACTTCATAACTGTCATCAGATAAAAACAGTTCCCTGAATGTTGCTAAGTCAGCATGGTGCTATTGGCTACTGTATTATTATAGCATGTTTTAAAAACGTTGCAAAAGAAATGTGGGATTTCAGAAGTGCTCCAAGGTGGATTAACTCTCCTCATCTTGACACCATGATAAACTCTCAGTGCATTTAGTGCAGAATGCTGACTGTGTTCTTCTTCTCTGACTGTATTCATCAAAGCATTAGGTGTCAATTCTAAGCAAGCTACACGGAATCCCTCTATGTTAAAACTAAAAGGACAGGCCCCTTTGGAACATAAATTACCCTCCGTGAAGATAGGTACCTAAAATAGACAACATTCATTGCTTTCTAGAGGTGATTCCCTAGGGAACATAGACAGAGACCAAGACAACCAGGTGAGGCAAGATACGTACATTTTATATAGCAAGCTTCAGCAAGGTGATTTTCACGGTGCCTGCACCTGGAAAACCTCCCATTGTTATGTTTGACCAATGATAAGAATATAAAAACAGTGTGCCTCATGCCAAAAGATCCAGAATTGCATTTGTTCCCAAGCATTTGGAAATGCTTTCAAAACAGAAGATGCTATCTTTTATCAGGCCCATTGTGTATGGGAATCTAACAGAAAACCAACATTGCAAATTTCAGTTATTCTAACTGCTTAGCCTAAAGAAGTAGTTATCACCAAAAAAAATTAGGAGGGTATTGCTACGAAATATTTTTTTCAGATTAAGAAATTTGGTGAAAATCACTAGGGAAAGCATAAAGGTGAAAAGATTTTGGTGTTCATTCTTTCATTTCACTCACATTCAAAATCTCTTTAGTTTCAGCATTCATGTTTCCCCTGCTGACTATGTTTCAACCAGTTGCCTATGTTGTCAATGTTAAAATTAGTTTGGTCAAGTCCCGAGATAACTGGAAGCTGGAAGACATGGCTAGGAAAATAAAGGCCACATATGTGAAGTTTAACACACTCACACATGAACCTTTTTGGTCCACAAATCAAGCTCGGAATTTCACAACAGCCTGCAATTTTTCATTAGACTGCCATCTTTTCTACATTTCTGAACAGAAAGTTAGAAATTGTCAGAGATGGCAAAGCTGAAAGGAATTTATGCTTCTATCCCACCTGAAACTGACAAATTAGACTGATCTATTGCTTAGGAGATTTGGACAGCAACTTCAGTCACCCATCTTCTTTCCAGTCAGCTAGTGACTCTTATAAAGCTTCTAATCTTGAGAGATGGCTTTATATATTAGTCCAGCTGGATTCTGTGCAAACATTTGTATTGTATGCAACTGCTGTGTGCAAATCTGTTTTCTACCAACTGAGAAACATCTGTAGATTATGTCCTAGTTGATGCAGAAGGTCTTTGTTCATTTCTTTGTTTCAGCTTATTTATACTACCCCTCTTTTTATTAGTCTCCCTGCTGTCTAACAAACTTCAGTTGATATAACACACTGCTGTGAAAAATCTAGACTGCATTAGTCGTATCAAACATATACAGTATCTTCAGTTTTCACTTGCTTAAGGTTATATTCTCCCTGCACGTTGCACATATAATTCCCACAAATGTTAATGGGCTTTAAGATTGTGTACTGAGGGCAAACTGGAGCTCTTATATTAGTTGCTGGTTAGATTCCATCATGCTTCATAAAGCACTAACTGGTAAATGTAATTGTTAGAACAAGGTCCATAACACAAAATAATTTAAGAGAACAAAACCTTTTTAATTTCTGTTTAAAATAAAAATGTGTATGTATGCTTATGTGATAAGAATTCTGGGATACTTAAATGCATGTACTAGCAATTAGTTGATCCTGCATGGATTTGCTGCTGTAATACATATTGTGGACTGATGAAGCAAAAGCTGTTATCAAAATGAAAAAGGAACAGTCTTTTATAAGGTCAGCAATTTTTCAATGGACTGGCAGAACAAGGATTACTGCTTCAGACATCTTGGTACCTATTTAAATATCTAGAACTCTGAACATTTGTTGGTGTTTCTGGAGATAAAATAAATCATTTAGGAAAAGAAAAAGAAAAACGACCTCTTTATTACATGTATGTACTTCCCCTTTGAAGTTCGTGTCAGATTTGCTCATTTAAAAGAAAATAATTCCACTACAGTCATTACAGTAATTCAGGTTCAAACAGCCGATGAAACCAAGCTATATTCTGTCTGCTTTGAAGATTTTCGGTTAGTTTTCTCACACACATTTTGAATAAATCTTCTAAAACACAATGCTATGAAAACAATGACAGACTGGAAGGGAGTAAACCACAGTATCAGAGATATTAGAAATGAGAAAATAAAATCTTTCTCAAGAAGGTCATGTAATCTCTCTCTCACTACAGCAGATTTTTTTTTTTTTTTTTCTATAAAGCTTTTTTCAAATCCAGTTTAAAAATGAACAAGTGGCATTTCCATCACTTCCCCTGGGAGGCAATTTCATACTTAATGTATTCTCAGTGTATATAAGGTAGGGAGGGACACCCACATCTCCCACTTTGTTGAAAAGTGTTCTAATCATTTGGGAGAGAGGGCAGGTGGGAGGGAGGGAAATGTATTCCACCCCTCTTGTTGAAGCTGTGTCACTATACAGAAAAGATTTCAAGATATCATGGGATGGGGGAGGGAGAGGGAGAGAGGAAAGAAGAGAAAGACCTGTCTTCTAGTTAGCATGTTCAGTTTGATACAGGGAATCCTGGGTTATCATTATGAGTTTTACTCCAGAGACTTTATTTTATCTACTGGTCAAGATAAAATAGGAAATGTTTCCAGCCAATTTGTCTATAATCTTCTTTTTATAAACTCATGTATAGAAATAGAAGATTGAAGAGGCATGACCATCTGTTTTTCTCAGATGGTATTTTGCAGTAGCATCATGCAGCTAGATCTGAAAATAAAAACCCAACAAACTTCTCTGGACAATCTGTTGGTGTTGCATACAATGCCTTGTGCAACTTCCAGGTTAGGCATTAATTCCACCTGTGGAGTGCCCCTTAGTAATACATATTTAAATGCAAAAAATATTATGTTAGTAGGAAAAATGAATTCATATTCATTAATCTTACTTTATCTACAAAGGTATTTCCTTGACTTTGGCATTTCAGAATCCTCTTTCTTGTACTACTAAAATTCTAAGTCCAACAAGGTTTAAGAAGATTGAGTACACATTTAAAGTTACACTGTGTTTGAGCTTCATGCTGCATCAGTGCTATCGTTCCTAGAATAGTAGTTCAGTTTTGATAAAAGCTGTATTTCTTGTGACAGACTCTTTTCTTGTCACATGCAAATACAGCCATTGTTTCAATACCTTCTGTAAGGAGGCAGGGATAGGACAGGGTTAACTTTAGTAAGTATAATAAATCCCCATGAATACCTGAAGGATTAGTGTTCTGTCTAAAAAGTGAACTTTGTGTTCCATTCTGTAAATGTCGAGTGGTGATCTTATTTAAGTTGTAACTCTACAACAAAACTAAACTAACGTGCTTTTTTGCTTTTCCTACTCTGATTTTTGAGCAAGATATTTTTACTGAATGCCTCATCACAGGAAGATTTCTGGGTTTTGTCAATGAAAGCACCTCTGTGCCTAGTGGAATACTTTTGCAGTGGGTAAGTGGCAGGAGGAAGTAATTAGAGGGGGGGGACTATATGAAAATCAAAAGATGAAAGTGTTATGACACTTAAGCGAGCTCAGATAAAATACTTGAGAAAACTCAATTTTAGTTCCTGTGATATGTAGACTAAAGTTGACTATGCCTCTCATTCAGTCATAATGATAAGTCTTTGGCTCCAAACTATCTCTACACTTTATTCTTCTCCATCTGTTCAATCCAGTATCACTCTTAGCAGCTTCCTTCATATTTTTCCTTCACACAAACTTCCCTCCCACAATTCCAGAATGGATGAATACATTCCAGCTACAATGAGCACCTGCTAGCTGTTTTCTGTATGGTTCTCCTTGTTTTGTTCTGTGCCATCTGTTGTCCTTAGAATGCGAGTCCTTTGGATCAGAGTATTCATTAGTCATTGAGCACTGATCTCTGAGCAAAATTTACACTTAAAACACCACAGACATTGTTACATTTAGAGTTTGTAGAAGTCAGAACAGAACTTAATAAATAAGTTCATCTAATACCTATGGAGGTGATGCTGTGCATAATTATCTGTGCTACCACACACAATTTGAATAAATCTTCCATATCTCTCTTCAATTTCTACGATATAAAGTACTTCACCTCACAATATATCATCAGACAAAGACTGTTATTGATTCTGGAAGTCACATTCCTGCAAGAGGCAGAAGGATGCTGTGCACCGCTTTCTTTTCATTCTATTCCAAGCACTCGTCGTTGTTGCAAAACAGATGAGACTTAGGACATTTACTGCCTACTGCGCATAAACTCAAAATAGGAGACACAATTCTCAGTTGTCTCCCAGATAGTGAAGCAAGGCTTCCAAGAGTGAACTCATTTGTCTGAGTGCTCATTTCACTTTCACATATCAAGATTAAGTAGGAAATCACTGAATCTTTATGTGCTTTTACAAAGAATGAACACAGACTTAAAATGACAACAAAATTCCAGATTGATATTCTCAGTGCAATGCCTGTCAATACAAAAGCAACTCAATTTTTATACACTCAAAAGAAAAACAGAATAGCAAATCAGAATAGTAAAATAGGCAGCATAATCTAACACAGCACCAACCTCAAAAAGCATACTTTGATCTTGATCAAAGGTAGAGAAACTGGATGGATACCTATCTTCACATCATCTGTAGTGTTTCTCCTGTAGTATCAGATAGCAACTGCTGAATTCACAATGGTGAGTAGCAGTTGCTCACACTGAAGTCAGTGAAATTACTCATGTAACACCACCAATGACAGAAAGAGATTCATAATCTGACATTTAATGAATAACTTCTAACACTGTCCCGTAGTCTCCAACAGAAGCTGTTTGCAAGACTACCTGAGCCGAGTTCCAAGGTACTTTGTTACTTCAGCAAAAGATAGTTAAAACAAAATGTAGATTTTTAAAGAAACAGCCATTTCAGGAAAACAAACAAACAAACAAACAAACAAACAAACAACAAACAAACTGAAAAGTAGAAGTCCCTGGATGCAGTTGAGGGCTGTGACTATGACATGTTATGATAATTATATATTTTTCAGGGTCTGTGTGAAGAAGATAGGAGAGGAAAAAGTTGGCACAGATTTTAAATTACTGTGACAGTAGAGATCCAATAGGACTTGATTAAAACTGTCAGATATGAAATGCATGAACTATATAGTTCATGCAAAACATGCATATTGTTCAGGATTTGTTCCAGCTCTGGTTTTCAAAACCCTGAAAGGACACCCTATAATTTCTCACTAATCTCCTTGGTATGAGTTAAACAACACTTTAGCTTAACAGATTTATCCGGTAAAACACTTCTGAAAATGACCCTCTTCTTTAAAACAAATAAATTCTTCCACTAACAGTTAGTCAACCATAAACACCTTCACAAGTGCTGTTCTAGTTCCTCCCACAATCTCTTTACCAGAAAATTGAACAATATGCTATAAAGTCAAATAGATTCAAACTAAAGAAAAATGTGTTCAACAGACAAGACTCAAGGATCTCCAGGTATGTGCGCTCTTACTTACAAAACTGGTCTGCAGCACAGAGGACCCAAACCAATATTTCTGAAAAAAAACCATTTCTTCCTAAATGCATATTATATCAATTCCTGTTTCCAAATTATTTGTGAAAAAAGAAAAGCATCACAGCAGATTTCAAGTCCCATTGTCCATGGGCATGCCACAGCAGTGATATCTGGAGATGTTGTCCAACTAATGCTAGGGACTCACAGTCCTTCCCTTGCCTTGGACATAAGGACTAGCTGTATAGATCTATATAAAGTAGATGAATGACCACACCTTCATGCTTAACACTGCCTTGAAATGCTGGGTTCCCCACTCATGCCATTTCATTGCAGACATCTTAAGAGTCTAATTTAGTTTCTCTCTTAGGTTTCTATTCTCTCGTGGTTAGCTGAAACTCAGAACTCATAATGATGCCTGCCAGTGCTATACAAGTAGAGAAACTAATACTGCAGTATTTAAAACTTTGCTAATTTTTTATGCAGTTCCACTAACAGGATCAAATTTTATTAAACAAGTTCAAGTCTTTGTGTTGCAAAAGACATGAAAACAATAGGTATTTAGGGAATGTTCCACCTGGAAGAGAATTTTTCTTTATTTTATTTTATTTTATTTTATTTTATTTTATTTTATATTTTATATTTTATTTTTATTTTTATTTTTTAATTTTATTTTATTTTATTTATTATTTTACTACTTTATTTTATTTTACTATTTTATTTTATTTTATGTATTATTCATATAAATGTCTTGGCCTTGCACAGTGGCAGTTCAGAAAGCAAAAATATGAAAACAAAGACAGGTTTCCAAAGCTTATGAAAAAGCAGACCACATACCAATTTTAAGCACAATTTGGGGGGGGTGTTCTATCAAATGTTATATAAAGGCCTAACTGTTTATGAAGAGTCAGGTTTGGAATATCTTTTATGAGCTGAGCTTCGATGTGCTCTTCTCTCCCTGTCCCATCCAACCAGATGATAAAAAAGGTAATATAAAGGAGATCTTGGTCTTACAAGAGTGCAAAGGGCATTCAGGAGTGTAACAATAACAGACAGTGCAAGCTGAAGATGGTTTCAGATATATTCTTCTTCAGTGCTTCTGTAGATTTACTCACAAAGTCTTGAATGCCTTCTGTGTCAAAACAGTAAAACAAGGACCTGTGTATGCTTATCTCTCCACTCTTAATTGGGGGCTGCAGGTTACTCTTTGGACACCGAGCTTTAATACACACTTGAGTTCTCTAATATCTTAGGAAATATATCTATACTGCTCACAGGTGCATGTAGTATTTACAAATACACAATAGTTTTTGGCTTCTTCCCAAGCCCACTAAAGTTTACTGTAGCCTATTCCACTGAGCTTAGTTTTCTAGTTTTAGTGGAAGGCATTGGTCAATGTATGTATATGGTACATCACAGGTGAAATCTCTCAGGTAAAATGCTTCAGCTGCAGGAATTTGTCCTAGTAAGGATTTTTTACTTCAGTCCCCAAAGTAGGAAAGTGCTTATATTACATTCATTTATATTAAATATTTTTAAATATCATTTATTGAACACGGATATTTTCCTCAGTTACAGATATGATGTAAAAGTCTATAGAAGAAAGACCATGTCAAACCCTGTCTTCCTATACTCTAAAACAATAGATCTTCTATGTAATATCCTATTACAAAGACTATGCAACAACAATCAGCAATTTGGATTTTCAGTTACCAGGTAGTTTTGTGCACCAAATGTATCAGATCTTTAAACAAACATTGAAAGATGACACCTTTTCAAGTGCCTCTGCTCCTTTTATAACCTATCCAGTAAAGGAGTGTTTAACAGAGCAATGGCTTGTACACTAGAGAACGAGTTTAATGGTTCATACATACTTTATTTGAAAAATATCAATAACAATTCACAAGTCTCTTCTTGCATAAACTACATGAAAATCCCTATGTAAATGGTGCATAACTTCTTTATGAGTCATGCTATGGGTGGGTTAGTTGGTGGTTTGGTTTTTTAACAGTGTTAAATCACTTTTAAAATGTGGTTTTACCTGCCAAGTTTAAGGTAAATTTCCATCAGTGATTAAATACATGTTTCATTTCCTAGAATCTTTCTCAGTTACATAAATAGGCTGGGTGGATTTTCCTTTGTTATTAAAACTCAAAACAGTCATCCTGGAGTACTCAATAATAACTGTTTGGTAGATTGGCAGTCTAATTGGGTCAACCAAATTCAGAAGCCAGAAACAGAATTGTATTATAAATGCCTTGACTGTTACTTCATGGCATTTAACTATGTAAAAAACATATACAGAGACTTAAAATGCTGATTTTCAGGTGTTCCTTTAGTAGTCACCCATAAGTTTAATGATGTTAAGCCATGATCAACAGGAGCACAGACCAGTGATTCAGACAATTCTGTGATAAGCTAAAGGGGCAGTTTGCAATTTTAACAGCACTTAAATAATTGTCCTCCATCTATCCATTTGGACAAACACTTATACTTTGGATTTCAAGCTAGCAACAACGAATTGATGTGTGGAAAGTCTGAATTATTCCCTGTTCATGGACCACCATGTAAGAGATTTGGCCTGCATAGCCAGAGTGCATTTTTTCTTAAATAAGTGAAATACTAAAGGACAACATAAGCTTCTTAATCAGGACCAATACTTGTATAATTCCCTAATGTAGATTAGAAATTTACCCTACTGTTTCCCAGTAAAGGTGAAACACCTGGAAACTAGACATCTTGAACTAGAAGAAGCATTGCATTTTGTGTGTTTGTGCATGTTTCAATTTTGTTCATTTGTTTGTTTCGTTTGCTATATTTGAATAGGTATTCAGGTATACTTGAATGGGTTATTCAGGTGATAAACATTGTAATACAAACACTGAACATGAATAACTGAGAGAAATACTCCCAAATAATTATCTTTCCTGCTGGGCAGGAAGTTCTTAATATCCCTTTTTCACTACAGATGCCTGACACATTTCCAGTAACAGATCTATTAACTAATTTCAGTGCTATTTGAGCTAGACTAAATTCTCCCATCCGATGATCCAACCTCTGGCAGAATACTGGAAGGTGACCTGTGAAGTTTTATTATTCCATTGGAAAGGGGAATAATTTCAGTATTGAAACTCATCTTCAAAAATATCAGAATTCTAGGTGAATTTCAGATTGGATTGTGGGGTCTTTTTTCCTCTCACATATGTCAAACAACTGAAAATATTTTTAGTTGAAAATTTGCTTTTGCTTTCTTTACTTTATGAAAGTTTGGGGCATCCAGCTCCAGATACATGTTTATAAAAATGTTTTGTTCTAAGATAGAATCTGTGCTTTTGCACAGTAGAGCTATTTTTTTCCTACAAATTATAATTAGGAAGGGTGTGGTCACAAAAAAGTGTTAAATTTTTACCCAATCATGTCTACTTCTATGTAAAGTGAAATGTTACCTGGTATTGTCCCATAAAGCTTATGAACAGAGGGTTTGATTGAAGATTTAATAAATTTAACACTACTTTCTTATTTTTCTCTTTTCTTCTTAATCTTCTCTTCAAGATTAAACTCATCAGCACTTGACAAAAACTGCAAATAACAGCCAGATGCAGGAGCTGGTTTTATCTTTTTATGCAAGTATGTGGTGCTAATTAGTGCAAATTGATTAAACTTTAATTGCCTGATCCATGGCTAATTAATATTTATAAGATGAATGAGCAAGAAAACCAGACATTTATTAAAACACTTTAATGATTTTTCATATGTTTTGACAAAGCAAAGCAAATAGATGTTATGAGTTTAGATGTGCCAGACATAAGTACAGTATTTCTTATGTTTTCTGACTATCAGCATCAGAAAACTAATCATTTTCTCCCACAGACTACATACGAAAGTAGTTTTTCTCTTCCACACAAACATTACAGTACAGTGTTCTAGTTTGTACTTTATAACGCATTTTGTTAAACAACAGAATAGCATAGCACTATCATGCCTCATGCAAGCAAATACATAATCAGATAGAATCTGTTCACAAGTATGTTCTTTAAAATGGTCTGAACTGAACTGAATAGACTGTTTCTTCTAGATATGTCTACCTCAGTTAAAAAAATACTATGTTAACCCCAGTATAACAATATGATGCTATGGTTATCAACATATTACTTCTTGCACTTCTCTAAAAGCTCATGTCTTGTTAACATATGATATATTAAAACAATAGTCCTTTACTAATGATAACTCCAGTGCTTTGAACACATTGTGTGATAAAAAGAAAAAAACCTTATCTTACTATGATAGTGTATCCTAAAACTATTTTAAAACCATTATGTAGATTGTTTTTCTCAGTCCAGTGGGAAGGTCCATTACTGCTTTCATTCATTCTGTTCCACCAAACTGGACAGCCTGCTAGACATTTTTTTCAGTAGTTCCCTTCTGGAGATAGCCCATTTCTAACTAGGCTTTCATTTCAGGAAATGTGTCTTCACATCGTCTGCACTCAGCCTTCCTACATTCTTTGCCTTCCAACCAGTCTATGGTCTAAAAAAGAAATAATTGGGGTATCAGGGGTGGGGTCTTTAACCTTCATAATTCCTCTAGTTATGTATATGCTAGTAAATAAAATAGGAAAATAAAGGACCTCTAGTTTTGGCCCATGATAATTCATACTGTTTTATTGTTACCATTCTCCTCAACAGAGCTTCAGCATGAATGTTCTAGATTTGGTTCAGATATGATTTAACAGTTGGAGTCTAGAAATTTAGCCAGTTAGGACTCAGATTTCCTGTTCCTTAGTATAAATGAAATTTGAGCAAATAAGAATCAACAAAAATGTGTGACATCTCTGGCAATCCAGCCAGAATAATCTCTATCATAATTTATTTGTTAGCATAGATGTCACTCTTACATCTCCAAAGGGTAACCTCAGGCTCGATAAGTACCAACTCCTGATGGAACCTCTGGGCTACATTTAATCTAACAAATAAAATGATACTGCTTCTCTTTGCATGAAGAGATGAGCTAAATTTAGCAATTGACATTGCTAAATAAAAAAGGATGATCACTGACCACAGCATGATGTGGTACAGACTGGCTTGTATCCACACTGCTTAAAACTGTTCCCATCTGTAACATGTCTAGATGATGTGTCCAAAATATTGACAAGGAGATGAGTTAATCAGGTGCTAACTATTCTCTTCCTAGTCCCCTTTCAGCAGATTAGATATACTCAAGAAACTTCAGCAACTTTAAAACCAGGTCACCGCTGACATTCCTATACAATGAAAGGTAATAATTTTTAAACCTGCTGATAAAATTATCTTTATTTTCATTTTTCATTTCTCTTTCTCTTCTTTTCTTTTGACACAAGCTAAATTAACAAATCTATTAATTTTAATAAGTGGTCCCCAATAAACACATTTTGAGCAATGATTGTATGTTACAAACACTGAAGTGAAAGCCTTTCTATACTTTCTGCAGGCAATTAGTAATTCATTTCAGATAATACAGTTTTGAAGCCCTTCTGCCCACACACTCACACCCACACACACACATACTTTTTTGATCCACTAAAAATGTTCTGTAGTGAAAATATTAGTAAAACACCCTTACTGTGATCCAATTAGGCATGGCAAAAGAACCACACCACAGAAATATAAAAAAGTAATCCTTTTAGAAACTAAAAATCACCTGCAATACTAAGTGATTTGTCAAAACAAATATATTAGAAGATTAGATTTTTAACTTTCACTTTCAGAAATGTTTTATAAATAAATATATCTAAGAATTAGAGAAAATATTTTAAATGAATGAATAAATGTACTAGTCTATAGAGTAATAACTATAAAAACTTGAAGGGCAAAATATACTAATTCATTCACCATGTACATGAAGAATTCGGAAAGTTTGTGCTCAGCTCTATAGATATGATTACACACTTTAACCTCTTATTAAGAATTTGAACTACACAACAGATAGCATTTTCTGGAGCATATATAAACAAGTGTATACATATTCTGGGGATATGTGTAAAGAAGGAATCACAGAATGATTGAGGTTGAAAGGGACCTCTGGAGGTCATCTAGTTCAACCCCTCTGCTTAAGTAGGGCCACCTAGAGCCAGTTGCCCAGTGCCATGTCTAGATGACTTTTGAATATCTCCAAAGATGGAGACTCCACAACCTCCCTGGGCAACCTGTGCTAGTGCTTGGTCACTCTCACAGTAAAAAAGTGTTTTCTTAATCTTATCTAATAAACACAGTAACATTTTTTTCTCCTTCATACCACAATGAATGTTATGCATACATGTTTTCTTTCACTGACCTTAATGTTCAACATGTATAACAAAAAAATAAGAATCCATTTGAAATTGAAATTCACTGAAATTTCACATATCGAAATAAAATTATACAAAAGACTATTGCCATTTAGATCAATGAAGCTCCAGAAAAAAAAAAAAAAAAAAAAAAAAAAAACAGGACAAAATAAATCCAAGTCTAAAGTTCCCAATCAGATAAAATACTGCTAAAATTTTCATCAGGGTTAGGATCCTAGTGTGTTGAGTACTAGTGTATCATTCCAGTCAGATTTGTCCAGTACATCTCCTGACGTTCATTCACTTGCTTACAGCTATCTGTGTGTCTCACCTTCTACTTAGGGCTACATCTGATAAAGAATTAAATAGATAAATACAGAGATGTGTGGTTGTTCTGTCTATATTTCAAGTTGAATGGCTTTAATACAGTTAGCTAAAGATAGGTGACATTTGAGGTGTGCTACTATATCCAAGATATTTGTGGCAAATGACATAACACCTACTGAGATCTTTAAATTTTTGAAAGGCAGAAGGACTCCTAAGGCATCTAAAATAGCCCTAGATAAAGGCATCAACACATCTCACCTTTTATGTAGAGACAGAAAAATTTGTGTGCTCTGAATTTCTTCTCCAGTGATGCATTAGATCCCTGCTCATTGACTATATAGGTGACATGGGGTGTTATAAATTACCTTGCTGAGACTGAGTATTTAAAGTAGATCTTTGTTTACAGTTCAACAACCTGAATTTAGCTCCAGCTTTTAGACTATAAGCTATCTGACAGGGAAACTGCATTTTAAATACTATTTTTTTAATTATTCTTTTAAAATTGTTTTTCAGTGAAATCCTTGTCCATGGCCAAACTTTTTATGGATGATCATCATCACTTGAATACATACAGTGTTCAAGAAGTCCTGGCAATCTTGAGAGATGCTTACATAAGAAATTCAGTATCTTTTCTTCTCAGGTTCTTTAAGAACTTTATGCTAACAGTTCCTTTATTTTGTTCTGATGATTACATCTTGACTAAATACTGCACAATCAATTGCTACAAAATAAATATTTTTTAGATTCTATAATAAAGTTCTGTTTTATAGGCTATATTATGAAGTATGCATTTTTTAATGGAGAGAATGGGAGTTTTTGTTGGGGTTTTTTCTTGTTGTTTTTTCTTGTTTTGGCTTGGGTTTTTTTCCTACAGAAATCTGATAATAAAAATTAATAGAAATGTAAGGATTTGTAGATTAGGTTGTTTTTACTGACATTAGAGAACAAAATGCACTATACAAATCTGGGTCCTGTTGCATTTACTCATTACAGTTGGCATACTCAGAAATGAAAGTGGCCAAGTGTCTGACACCCATAAAAGCAATAAGTTGGAAAAGATAATTTTCAGAAGTGTGTACTATGTCAACGGTGTAGTTCATATACTCAGCTAATGAAACTTCATTTGTCTAAAACAATGTGTAGTTCTGGAATTTGATGTATTTGACATTGAGCTCCATATATGCACTTAGACAGTCAATAGTATATTTTACCTGCATATGTTGAGAAAACTTTTGGATACTCTTCCATAACAAGTTGATGTTATCAACCCGCTTGGTTCAAATTAAACACTTAGAACATTGTTTTTTATTAATGTTTAAACTCTATTCTTAATCTTTCTCAGCTATTGCTACTGCTGTCATAACTCTGGGGTAGATTCAAGTCTCTAAAAGTGTATCATAAGTACAAATTTGAAATAACCCTCACTATAATCTAGATACTCTTAACATAAAAAGTGAAACATCTCTAAGTGTCTTTAGGAAATCAAATAGAAAATAGTAATCATGAAAGAGAAATAGGGAGTAGAAAAGGAGAAAAAGAAAGAAATGTTCCTGACCAAGCATATCAGCTGCAGGTTCTCAGAATTTTATCACAATTTTTAAAATAAGATAAAATTTGCAGAGTAAGACTATAACAATGAAGGGAGAAAATGTGCTTATGGAACTGGCTGACCAATGATGTTCTCTCAGGCAATGCCATCCTAAGACAAAGAAGTAAAAACTAGTTCAAGATTTTTATTAACATTCTAATTATTACATTACTATTATTTATTACAAATCCTTTGCAATAAGTGAATAACATTAACAAAATTAACAGAGGATTTTAAAAGACCCTGAAATTAAAGGATCAAATCTGTTCTCAAACTGCTATAAAACCTATAATCATTCCAATGCAGTGGTGTACATGGAAATACTGATTTTACCAGTACATTGACTGTTTTTAACACAACATACAATGAATGGCAATGGACACTGTGTTTCTGAAGGGAGAATTGAACTTCAGTCTTTTGGGGAATGAGCAGCTGAGTATTTCATTCATTTTTTTTCTCATTTAAAAGAAAAAAAGGCATTTCCTTCTATGAAACAGTCAGTTCCCCCACCTGTATGTAAGGGCTAGAAATCATCTTCAAATATACTTCAGGAAGACCACGTTCAGCAGCTGAAGAATATATTATCAATAGCCTAGTTGAGCACCATGATGATCATTTGCCCTTAGCTATTACAGAATCACAGAATCATCTAGGTTGGAAAAGACCTTGAAGATCATCTAGTCCAACCATTAACTGACAGATCCCAACTACACCATATCCCTCAGCGCTATGTCAACCCAACTCTTAAACACCTCCAGGGATGGGGACTCCACCACCTCCCTGGGCAGCCCATTCCAACACCTAACAACCCGTTCTGTAAAGAAATGCTTCCTAATATCCAGTCTAAACCTTCCCTGGTGCAACTTGAGGCCATTACCTCTTGTCTTATTGCTTATTACTTGGTTAAAGAGGCTCATACCCAGTTCTCTGCAACCTCCTTTCAGGTAGTTGTAGAGGGAGATGAGGTCTTCCCTCAGCCTCCTCTTCTCCAGACTAAACAACCCCTATTGATTCAATATGTCCAAAATACCTTCTTGTCTATCTTCATGTCTTTTGTTTTATCAATTCGTTACACAGATGACCTGCATCAGGCAACATGAAAAGGAAGCATTTTAAAATATAAAAGAATTATATACATGTATATACACATATATATACACACATACTTCTGTGTGTGTGTGTGTATGCATGTATCCCATTTAAGTTTTTAGTTTTTCCAGTAACTGAGAAAATCTGATGTCATTCTTGACATCCAAGCTTCTTTTGAAAGACTGTTGAGTCTGTACTCACTTTTTGTTGATTGATGCAAACTGCAAAGCATTTGAAGTCCTGGTTATCCTGTTGGTCAACCAGACAAATAAGACTGCCCTTTTGTTTCAGTCTGGTTTATGAGTCTGGAGTTGCTTTTCGTGAAAACCAAAACTTGAGGAGGATGAGGAAAATCTAGCATGTGCCTGGATCTCATCCCAACATAGATTTGGAACACAATTTGTTCAAGGAACTAGAAAACAGTCATATATTCCCATGATCCATAATACAGAAAAAAGTAGAAAGATGGTACAGGATTAGAACAGACTTCTGGGTCCAAGGTAATATTATTGTAAGAAACTGTAATACACAACTCAGTTTATAAATTTATCAAAAACTCTTTTAAAAATAGTTAAACTACTTACCGATTTTTCATATTGGATGACAAGGAAGATGTCTTTTACCTCTGATGATTAAAAAAGTCACTAAAACCTCATCTTAATTTTGTTATTTAGCTATTTGTTGATAGTCTAATAATTACAGGCTCTTGACCCATCATTGCCAATTTTTTCCCCTCCTCTCATCTTCAAAACTTCATGTATTCGTAGAAGAGAGAGTAATCTAATGCCATTTTAACCTTCATTCTAAGAGGCTAACATAGTCGTTTCAGTTTCTACATAATTTTCTTCATAAATTCATTCCTATTCTAGTGGCATTCCCAGTTTGAACAAGTACTTTCAACATCAAGTAAAGTTATCTTGTCATAGATGTACAGGTTACTGCCAGGTTGCCAGTTGTACAGGTTAATGTCAACTGCCCTGGATCCCAGCAACAACCTCTTGCTCGTGTACATGCTGCTTTTTCTAACCCTCTCTAGAGCAGGTATATCTAAAAGAAACATAACTGGAGCAGTCCAAAGCAGGTCAGGGGAATGATGGCCTTTTTTCACTTAGCAGCATAAATGTACCAAAGACAATAAGACACATAATATGGAAAGATACCTCTCTCAGATTTTTGTAAAATTTACTGAAGATTTTTCCAAGTATTGAGCTGGTTGGACAGAGGTTCAGATAAATTGACTCTAAAATTTTAACAATACCAAAACACCTTTTTTTCCCATTTTTTCACTTACCTACTCCATGAAAAATGGAAAGTGATACTCTTCCTCCTTCACTGTGTTTTCCTCTACATAGTTTACTAGTAGTAAACTCCCTGTAGTTAAATTCCCATCTAAAGCACTAAAATTACTGCAGCAGAGAAGTGTCCGAGAATAACATTTTGACCAGCTGCTTTCAAATACTGATATGTTTGATGTTATTTTTGCAACACTAACTTCTGAGAGAATATTCATCTTGCAAAATTAGTACTGTGGTAGATGCAGCTATTCTGTGAGGAAGTGCTAGGTTAATTGGGTTTTTATTGACATTTGTTAAATTATCTAAAAATCATAATGAACTAAATGGCATAAACTAGCATAACAGCATAGAAATGAATAGAGCTATACTTCTTTATGCCAGATGATTTATAACCTAAATACTGTTTGTGTCCACAAACACTAGACTTGTTTTCCTGAAAGACTAACTCTTCAAATATATTCTTGTCTTCTATGATCATTTCTAACCATTTCCTTAACTACAACAGTATACCCACACTTTCAAATGTAATTAGACCATTCCTAAATCTATGGAGTTGTTACATAGTCCATAAACAAGCTTACTTTATGTGCCTAAACTTAGGCAGACAGAATAACTTTTTATGAAGAACATGTAGGCATTTAATTAAGGACAGCTTTAAGAAACACCTTAAATTTAAGTGAAATTTATATCCCCAAAGAGTTACGTGCATTTCTCGTAGGATATAGACCCAAAATAAACTATCATCTGTTACATTCTGGTTTTCCTCACTAACAGAGTTTCTTGTGTGTTCCAGAATGCAGCTAGTGAGCCAATTGACATGTAGGGAGAAAGGATCAGGGCCCTGGAGTAAAGCAGAAAGTAAATTAACTTGGCAGTTTCAGTTGTGGCTACAACTTTTCTGCTTAATGCAGACACTTCAAGAAGTGATCCTTGGCCCTTAGGCAAAGTGATGCAGAGCAGTTTAGCATTTTATATGTTAGGCCAACTGGTTCCCTTTACAGTTTATTCTGTGCATGTTTAACCCTATTTCTATACATGAACAAATATATTTTTCGTAAAATTAAAGTAGATGCTTTATTAAGACACTTTTTCTATCATTAGTTCATTGTCTTGTATGTATTAAATATGCTAACATATTTCAAATTCTAAATGACCAGTTTCATCTAGGAATGGAAATGATAGTCTGTGTCTTGATAGATCAATGAATGGATGGGTAGATAGGTAGGTAGATAGATGATAGATAGATAAGTAGATAGATAGATAGATAGATAGATAGACAGACAGATAGATAGATAGATAGATGGATTGAAATATTCCAGTACTTCCATGTGGAAGCTTTACATTTTTGACTGGATTTTGGGCTGGGAGTTCTCTGCACTGGGATATCAGAATGCAGAGAGAACATCACACCCTTGTCCAGTGGGGAAATCATGGAGTGCCACTTTGAACCAAGACAAGGGGCAAAGAAATTGCTATCTTGCCATATTTACCAGCTGCACCTCAGGAGAAAAGAAGAAAAGAGACAAGAATGGAAGGTCATGAAGATAAAGGTATAGCTAGCAACCATCTCTCAGTCTTCTTTATGAGCCCCACACATAATAGATTAAAATAACTAGTTAACTGAATCAGAAGTTTTGTCACTCTTTTCCCTTTCCTTCCTCAGCTCTATTTTATATTTTCAGCATCAGATATTCAGCTGTGTTTGTCCATAGAAAGTTACTCACTGGGAAGTTGGATGTTGCCGTTACAAAATTCTAAGTGTTAGGACCCAACTCTGTCCTCAGTCAAACAGATACAACTCCCTTCCCAGTTAAGTGAAATGTTGGGGTGCACTAACACTGAGCTGAACTATGGGCAGAACCGGACCTTGGTCTTTTAAAAAGCTCCCTAATAACTGGAGTGCTTAATTCAAAACTGTTCCACAGGTAAATCAAGTGAATCTGCCACTAGAACAATGAGAAAACATACCTGAGCGACTTATGTAGTAGCATAGTTGTACTGAACACAGTAAAATCAACTGACTGTAGGTGTTTGGGGTTTTGTCGGCATTTTTTTAATATTACTTTAAAGAAATAGAATCAGAAATACACATAAACATTGTAGAACACATTTTCAGGTTTTTAAAAACAGTTGCCACTTTGGCTACACTGGATCTATTAATTTTTCTCAGAGATGTAACAATTAAAGGGATCTATGAAGAACTGAGTATAAGGCCCTCGGGGTCATACTGGACGTGTTTTCTCCGTTTGCTCATGCTGAGCTAAAAAGCTGTTGTCTAAAGCAGTAGCAGCAGAAAGAAAATGCATTAAAAAAAAAAAAAAAAAAAAAAAGGCAGGCTCCTGTGAATTTATGAGGAGTGCATCACAAAGACAAATATTTCAGCCATGCAATTCCATTCGGCCTTTTCAGCTGTGTGTCCATAGCAAGTCAACGGCTAAATTGAAAAATCAATTCCAATTTAAATTATTGGAATAAAGAACACCAGGAGTCAGAGATAAAATGGCTTTGTTCTCTGAGATCCTTTTTAATTGGAAAGTTATTTCTTCAGGGTATTCTAATGGTTCTGAGGAAAGATTGCAAAACAAAGTTGATCGGCTGGGGGAAGGTTAATAGCTAATGTGCTTTTCTTGCTGCACAGCAGCCTCCTGTCTTTATGACAGCCTCCATCATATGTGAAAAGAGCCATGATTCTAAATCATTTGATACATGTGACTGTACTGTCTCCCTCAGTCTCCCAAAGAAATCATATTATGAATGTTACTCTGACATATTCATAGCACTCCAACTGGCATTCTGACCAGAATTTCTTTGCTTACAGATGCGTATATGGTCATTTGCTTAAACCTTCCATGATATTGAGTGGTTTTGCTGAAGATTAATATGATTTTATAAGTATCAGGGATATTTTAAATAAAACACTGATAGCCCTACATATGGAAAACATTTTCCTTTTATTTCAAGACTACTGAAACAATAACCTATGTGGACAATCAGCAACTACAGCTAGAAAAACTGAAGAGAAACTGTGATAACAGAGAGGAAACAAGATTATGTTGACACAGGTCAGAGTGAGAGGAAAGACAAAACATTGCCAGAAAGAAAAAAAGCAGATTAATAAACAGTCATTATGTTTAAACTGAAGCAGAGCAGAAAGGAAAGCCTTGCTTTTCATATAAGTCTCATAACCAACACCTAGAAATGTCATGGTTTAGTTACAACATCACAATAACCTTTGCTCTGTTAGCAGGAAACTGTTTAGGGCATCTGTAGATTAGAAGTCTTAAATGGGCATTTAATTTGAAATTAATAAAACAGTTATGGTATGTGTTAAGAAAAGTTACTGAGGTTTGCTTAGTATATTTAATTAGTGTAAAAGAGATAAATCTAGTTGCCATGTAATGAACTGAGAACTGCAGATACAGTAAATGTGTACTTACGTTCCTATTATTAATGCATTAAACTCGTAAGAATGTTTAGGAATTTAATTAGCATTTAATAAGATAGCTATAGCAAATTACAGTAGTTAGATGTTAAATGTAAATTAATATTTTTAGTATTTAATTGATATTAACTAATTAATTACTGTTTATTACATGGCAACTAGATTTATCTTTTATAGAGTTATTAAATCTAAATTAAAAGTTCTATTTTAAGTGGCCTCTACTCAATTAAGAAAATATAGTCTCTGGGATTATCAGGGTTTACCTTCATGCAGGAATTGTGTGAGCTTTGGGTATTAAATCTGAAACATAAATTATATAACATATAAGGAGATTAAGTATCTCCACACAAGAGGAATATTATTCATGTGGATAATCCCAAAAAAATGAAATTATTCAACTGAATAGAGATCTTTTGTGGAAGTATCCCTGAATTAAGCAACAGAACGGAAAACTTCAAAAAAAAAATGTTTTGGAAGATCAAAAAAAATTTTCTCATCCAGTTTGGGACTAACTTTCCAGTAGTTCAATGGCATGTTAGAGAAGATGATAAGCAATCAGATTTTCAAAGACCATCTATATGAGATAATTGCTTAAAAAAAATCTCATCACAGACAACAAACTATGTTTTTTGGATGTGGAATACTTTGGAATTTCTAGCCTTTACTTAAATGGGAGTTGCACTTCTCTGCATCCACATTGGCACCTTATACTGATCATTTAAACTATGTAATACTGGTTCTATGAAATAGCTTATATGCCAATAATGACAAGAGTTTATAAGACTTATTTCTGGGAGGAAAGCAATTTTACAAAAGCAAAAGTGGTCACCTAGGCCACTGGTGTACCAAACAAGAAGTTACTGTGAGCTCCTAGGGCTGTATTTCAATAAAAAGCTGAGGTAATTAAAGCATGACTAAGAGTTCAGTTATTAACTTAAACTCAGCATATGACCTCCTTTGTGACTTGAAAATCCTACAAGTCCTTCCCCAGACATGGACATATGCACAGCTCTGCCATGTGAGAAATGCCATCTAGTTATTTGTGTAGCACGTAAGGCTGACTGGGGTGCCTCAGCTGAAGTCCACACAGGGTCTAGTGCAACAGCCATGCTCTAAGAACACCTAAAATGCCAGAAGCTTTAGTACTTTCAGGAAATTCACTTCAGCTCCTGGGATTTATGTCCTTCAGCTCTGAAATGAGGAACATATTTAATTACACTTGTTGAATAGTCTCCTGTTTACAAAAAATTATTTGTAAAGCTTAATTTATCTGCAAATTCTGCAAATCCTTGTATCTTTCATTACCTGTTATTTTATTATGTCCATCCAGATAATGATTAAAGATATCAAAATCAGACTAAAGAAAGATCTCTGTAGGGTCTCTAAATCTCAGGGATTGTAGAGAGTTGCAAAAATGTTACACTCATTTTTTTTATTACAATTATTGCTGTCTAGGTCCTTCTTTTAACCTTTAAGGTTTTTATGATAAAGCTACTTTGGCCTTTTATTATTTTATTTTCCCTTGTTATTAGAATAGTACTTAATTGTAATTTAATCTAGTACCTCTTATATGTCAGTTTCTCCTCTACAGACAAATTCAACTGCTTCATCTCATTGCCATCATCTCAGTATAAATAAAAACCTGGTCTTACTCAATCATTAGCAAAATTCAAATGGGTTTGAGTAGGCCAAGGATTTTGACTGTTTCTTAATTGTCCACTATTCTTAATTCTCCATTATTGAAATTAAATGCACTTATACTACTGGTTTTGACAAATCATTTCATCATCCACTTACTTTACTTCAAGTATCTGAGTAAGTACTATTTTCAAAATCTTTTCTATCAATACTTCCTTAATGGCAAAGGCTCTGTTTTCTAGGTAACCCTTCTGTCTGAATCATGTCACTGTCTTCTACACACCAAATCAAGAATGCCTTTGGTAATTCATGGCTGGATGTACTTGTCACCCACCAGATGGCTGCATAGTTAAAGTTTCCCATGAGTACAGTGCCTTGAGATTTCAAGCTCCATGATAGTTGGTCCAGGAATTTTTCAAACTTGCTCTCGTCAAGTCTTCAGGGTCTATAGCAGATGCTACTGCAGTTTACATATTTGAATGCTACCATACCTCTTCCATTATCTTACTGTCCTAACTGGTTTAATAAATATTTTAGATCTATGCTTCTAATGCAGAGTAAGTAGGGTTTAAGTTATAGGCTGATATATCTGCCAGTCTGTGAAAGTAACTCCTCTAAACTTAAATTTCTACTCATATTTTTCCTGGAGAGTTACATTCCTTTGGATAAAAATAAAACAAAACACAACAAAAAACCCCAATCAAACCGAAAATCACAACAACAAAAAGTGAGAACATACAGACTGATTTAAATTTAGAAAAATAAAAGTTTCCAACTGCATTCTTTCTTTGGCTACTTTATGCTTCATAATCCCCCAAATCCCACTGAATTTAATGGGAACCAAAAAATCTATAGGATCTGGATGAGGAAGGAAAGGAACTGAACTTTCTTCTGAAAATATTTACACTCTTTGGACATTTTTCTGTTGTCAAGCATTTTTGACACTTATTTTGCCGTTTACCTTTGGAACAAAATGGCATCTTATATTGTTTCTGACATGGTTTTCATGGATTTATATATTTATACTATATATGTATATATGAATACACACATATATGTACACATATATTATTTCTCTATGTGCCTGCTAAGTTCTTTGTTAAGAACAAGGATTATTAGATGATTCAGTGGCCATTCAGCAACTGTGTTTATAGAAAGCCAAGTTTTCCACCCAGTTGCGTGTAGGAAGTTGTATAGATACCTTTATGTTCAACTAATTTTCTTTCCCATCAGGACTGATTAACATTTGACAAGAGTCCAGATTAAATCTTCTTCTCACAATATTCTTAATAAGATATGACTGTATGAAGCCCATATACACTGTATTTAACTTAGGAAGGCAGAGGATGTATGTGCCTGAGGTTACTAAGTGCTGCATCTAATAATTACATTCTATGTTGATTGTCCTGTTAAGAATAATATATACTTGAGGAATCAAATGTATATATATTCTTGGTTTTGTTTTACATTGAATCTTAGCAACCTTCAGGAGAGACTGTAAGACCTTAAATGCTTTAAAATACTATTGAACATGTTAAAACTGAAACCTGAAAACATTTAACATGAATTCTTTAAAAGGTTTTTGGATTGTATCACCATCAATCTTCAATGCAAGACTTAGAGACAGCAATCCCAGCTGAATCATGCTACAGTTAATATGTACTTGCTAATATAATTTATCAAGCATTCTAAATCCATATGACACAAATGTTCGGTATTCATTCTGAATAAGTTCATCAAGAGTTGTAAGCAAAACTGAATTAATGTGTTATAGGCTCTTTCCATGCAGTGTTTTCCCCTATCTGTCTCCTTAAACCATTTCACACTGAATGGTTTCCTGCGTGCTCTGTTGCAGATTTATTCTTCTCTTGATGCATGCATGTAACTCCCCATTAATGTTAGTTGGAATGAGATTTACGTATGTGCACTGAGAGAACAGACCCCATGGTATTTTATTCGCCTGTACAGGATTATAGCCTCTGAGGATAGATTTGATTTTTTTGTTGTTAGCAAAAAAGCAGCTTGACAAGTAGCTTTTTGATTGATAATACACTGGGAGTCATAATTTATATAATCTTACACCTGCTACTGAACATAAAGGTCACTTTAAAGGTGTGAGTTGTGTGTTCTGGAGCAGAGTATAAACTAGAGGGTCAGTTTTCAGCAGTTACTGTACGATGGAGAAACAGACAAAAACTCCTACGAATGCTGATAAAATTGAAAATAACATGGCAAGCATTGTAATTAACAGTAAGTTTCCAGAACTTGACATTCTGAACAAGTGTCATTCCCTAGGTTATTACAGAGAGAATTAGAGTGGCCTTTCACTGTCAAACTGATATATACCATTGGAGCATTGCTGAAGAAAAAGTACCATTCATGATGTCTTTTCAGGATTTAAACATCTGCTGAATTCCATCTTTTTCTATCATCTTCTGAAAATAGATACACATCTTAAAAGGTCTCTATCTGGGGCATGGAGTGTATTCAATATTTCAGCATTTTTCTGCTTATTAAAAAAATTAGCTCTACGCTATATGTAAGAACTTTCTCATACACAGCATTAGCAGGACATTCTTAAGGCTTAAATATTTTTGTGAGGAGACTGGCTTCATGAAATGTATTCCTGTGATAAATCACTGCATACAGTAATTTTTCTAAAGAATCCTGTTCATACACTGGGGAAAAATAAGAGAAAAAAGCTTTCATCCTATAAAGTAGATATTTGTTTTTATTCTTGTTTTGCTTTTTGCCTTTTTTTTTTTTTTTTTTTTTTTATAATAGCCTTGCAAATGTGTAAGGAGGTAACTAATGTCTGTGCAAAACCTTTTTTGTTATTGGATAGGATCCATATTATTAACCTTCTTGTTCTAACCTTCGTCTCCTGCTGCTACAGGAGGGAACTGTACTTGTAGGGTAGGGACATATTCATCCTTTTAGTTTTTCAGTCAAATATTACCAGTATGTGTACTAACACATTCTGTGGTTCTAATTATAGTGTCTTCACAATACGCTGTAATTATTAATCATATAATAGATAGGGTTAATTTCACTTCAACTTTCATCTAGAAAATATTCCAAAGCCTGAAAAAAGCCAATAAGAGCTTTTTAATTGTCTTTGGGTGCTTTGATCAGCTTTCTCCAAGCTCTGAATATGCCCCAATCTTGAATGTGTTGGGTGATTTTGACTTCAGTATTGATGATTAGGACTTCCAAGATAATTTAGGATTTCCAGTCCATGCTGCCAACTATTGAACTCCTTCAGGTGGCTGGGTGACTGTAGTCTCTATTGATTTGAATCATTTGTTTGGGTCAAGATCAGAGGCTTAGAATTTGGAAGCAATATCTACAACATGGGGTGTTCATTGTCTCCTGTCATGAGAGGAGAATGTATTTCTCTTTTCAGGGTGGGAAAATGGTTACAAGAAATGACTTCTGACATTAATGGAACAGGGAAAAATTTCACTTTCCATGAAAATAACTGCTTTTAGGCCTAGCTTTGTCTTCATAGATCACTATGGTTTACAAATGACCTACAATAAATTAAGTAGACCCCTCCGTGATGGGGATGAAAGTCTTGGCAACACTGATTAGTTGTGACAATTATTTTAGAGATTTATGCAGTGTTTGCCAGAACCCTCTCTGTCTTTACCATTTTATCTGCAATATCTTGTTATGACAGAAATGAAAAAAAATAACAAAGTAAAAAGGATTTTGTAATGTACAAATTATTAGCACTTCTTTAACTAATGAGGGGATGAAAGACACTTTCCTCACAGATAGGCTATTTTAATAGCATTTTATAAAGTTTATTCCTGTGTCTTCAAAAGTAGCATTGACTGACATTATAGAAGATTCATGCAGAACCACAAATGAAGCTAATATTAAACAGTATGGCAGTATCTTTCATTCATGTGTACACAGTTAAAACTTGAGTTCATATTGTTCCACTTAGTTTGCCCAAAGATATTTGTTTTCCTTCATGATGTTAATTCAGTTAAGTTAAAATCCTGTTACCAAATTCTTTAGTTACTGGGAAAAGCTTTTATGTGTCATAGGCAATATTCACCAAAACCTGCCATTGTTTCTAGCATTGCTGTTCAATATCATTCATAGGAATGTAAATTTTGCTCAAATTTGTCAAAAGAATTGTAAAATACTGTAACATTAGTAATCTTAAATGGTTTTCCATGAAAAATATCAGAGATTATTATTTTTATCTATCTAACTAAATCTTCATTAAACATTCAATAAAAGGGCTAAATAGAGTACTATTTATATGTACTTGTCATTTGGGATGTATATCCTCTTATAATAACATTTTTGCCTGCTACTGTATGTTCAGGGGAGGATACAATTGATTCAGGAAGGACCAGAGGGATTTTTCATGGAAGTGCAACTATAACACCATATTTTATGGTTGAGGATAGTTTATGAGAGAAAGCTTTCTGTGCCTTAGTGGTAGAGTGTGAGAGACAGTTTTTAACACTAGAATTGCCAGTTCTCAGGCTGATGATCCAAACCTTTGGTAGTGATGTGAAATTATTATTCATTATGACAATGTAAAATAAAGAATAACAGCAACAACAAAACTACTTGGAGAACTGAAAAATGACTTCATGTTTTCTAGAAAATAAAAAACACTGCAATCCTTAGCCAAGGTCAAAGTGACATAAATACATTGTAGATCCAACACCTCAGGGAAGAAAAAAAAAATAGCTTGAAGAGATCATGGAGTAAGATGTAGCAATTGCTTAACAATTTAAATTTAAAGATTTCTAGCACTGTGTGGTATTTACTTTCTATTTCATCAAATTTTTTTAAAGGATAGCTATATTGTTCTATTGTAACTATATTGCAAAGTATCTCCCTTGACAATTTTTTTTTTTTTTAACTCTTCTAGAAGACACAGCAGTGAGCACATTTATTCAACACAGCAGCAGATGTCTGCCTACTGGTAAATAAGAAGCAATTTCCTGCCTGTGGAAGCTAAAGAAAATTTTTTAAATTAAAAATAAAATAGTTAATGTAAAATAAAGTTCACATGCTGGAGAAGAATCACAGAATCATTGAGGTTGGAAGGGACCTCTTAACATCATTGAGTCCAAGCCCCCTTCTTGTCCAAGCTGTCAGCTAGATCAAGTTGCCAAGAACTGTGTCCAGCTGGGTTTTAAATATCTACAGGGATGGACACTCCCCATCTCCCTATTCCAGTGTCTGACCACTGTCACAGTAAAAAAAAAAAAAAAAAAAAAAAAAAAATTGTTGTGTTCAGGTGGAACTTTCTATGTTTTAATTTGTGCCCATTGTCTCTTGCACTGTCACTGAGAAGTCTGGTTCCTACTTCTTCAGTCCCTCCCATCAGGTATTTATACAAATTGATAAAATCCCCCTGAGCCTTCTTTTCTGAAGGCTGAACAGTTCCAGTTCTCTCAGCCTCTCCTTACACAGCAGATGCTCCAGTCCTTTAATCAACTTTGTTACCCTTTGTTAGACTCAATTCTATATGTCCAAGTCTCTCTTGTACTGGGGAGCCCAGCACTGGACCCAGCACTTCAGATGTGTCTCACCAGACCTGAGGAGAGGGGAAGGATCAGTGACCTGTGGGGAATGCTTTTCCTAGTGCAAGCAGGGATACTGTTAGTCTTTTTTGTTGCGACATCACTGAACATTTATGGTTCATGGTCAGCTTGGGGTCCACTAGGATTTCTAGGTCCTTCTCTGCAGAGCTGCTTTCCAGCTAGTTGATCCCCACAATGTGCTGCTGCAAAGTATTATTCTTCCCCAGATGCAAGGCTCTGCATTTCTCTTTCTTGAACTTCATCAGAATCCTGTCTGCCTGATTCTCCAGCCTGTCCAGGTGCCTCTGAATGGCAGCACACCAATCTGGTCTATCAGCCTCTCCTCCCAGTTTTGATTTGTCTATGAACTTGCTGAGGGTGCACTCTGGCTCATTATCCAGGTCATTAATGAAGAAGTTGAACTATATCAGCCCCAACATCAACCCCCAGGGTCCACAACTAGTGACTGGCCTCTAGCTAAGCTTTATGCCACCAATTACAACTCTCTGGGCACAGCCATTAAGCTAGTTTTCAGTCCACCTCACTGTCCACATATCTAACCTGTACTTTGTCAGCTCATCTATGAGGATGTTGTCGGATACCTAACCCTTACCAAAAACCTTACTAAAGTCAATGTAAACAACATCCCTCAACCCTTTTCCCTCATCCACCAAGCTAGTCACCTTATGGTGGAAAACTCTCAGGTTGATTTCCCCTTCATAAATCCATGTTTACTCCTCCCGATCCCCTTCTTGCCCTTCACGTGCCTGGAAGGGGTTTCCAGGATTAGTTCCTCCATCACATTCCCAGGGATTGCTGGAAGTTGACCAGACTGTAGCTCCCTGTATCTTCCTTCTTGCCCTTCTTGAAGATGGGAGTGACATTTGCTTTCTTTCTGTCCTCAGGAACCTCCCACAGTCACCCTGCCCTTTCAAAGATAACCAAGAGTGGCCTCATGATGATATTAGCCAGCTCCCTCAACATTCATGGGTACATGCCATCAGCTATGTGGTCCTTTACTTCCAGTCACTGAGTTTTAGTCCTACCCTGAGGGACAAATATGTACAGAATTCTCAAATATAGGATATATGGTTCTTGCTACAAACTATGAATAAAATTACAGACCTGGCAGAAATATAGTTTAGTCCAATAGTTGTGCTTATATTTAGCAGTAAACAAAATGATCAGTCTGAAACAGAGGTTAACCTTAGGAAGATCTGAAAACTGTTGAGTTCTCTGTGATTTTCGGTCATACAAGCCTTGAAATTTTTGTAAGACTAAAGATCGTTTTTATCCCAAGGCTGGTAAGTTTGGTCTCTGCTTGGTAGTTACCTAAGTTTTAAGAAATTCATATCATCCAGAGATCAGGTGTCTCCACCAAATCTCAATAGCGATGCTTTTGTCTTTTTTTCCTTTTTTCTCATTTATCTTAACACACATACACGTCTTTATATATTTCCTATACCTAAAATATTGTCCTCAAATCCATGTCTTCCTTCAGATACATCCTAGCATGATATATTTCTTTTTCAGTACTCCATTTTGCAGTTTTACATCCAAAAAGAGAAATTAATGTCTCGTAGAAAGTACTGATTTCTCTTGTTGCCTTGACAGGTATGATCAGCAACAAACAAAGAACAATATGTACTTGGATTTGGGAGATTTTTCTTTATCTCTTTATACTCTGGAATTATCCCTTTTTTCAGAATTAAAAACTGAAGCAACACATAAGAACAGAAGTAATACACTATTTTACACACTTTAAAATGCAGAGCACATCATAGTGAAAAAATAAATATATCTACAAGCTCGGAACTAGATTAGATTGTAAAGAAAACATTCCTCTCTGAGGTCCACCCATATGCACTAGCTTCCCTTTAAATTAAGTAGTTTTATTTGTCAGAACAAATGAAAGTACCTGAAAATTAGAAGCACGTTATATCACAATGCAACTCAGCCCACATCTGTACCTCACAGATAAAGTTCTTACTTTATAAGAAAATGTCATGTGACTCTTCATTTGACTGGTCATGATCATAATATCATGGGACTCCCCAAGGAAACCAAAAGCCCTTTTGCCTTCACTATATCTTCAAGCACACATTACACCAAATGCAAAATGCAGTGACATCAACGGTCTATAAAAGTGTGACCTTCAAGCTGATGATTTTAGAGTAATAAAAGGCCTCAACAGCAGCTGACATATAAACATAAAAGGAAGTTGTAAGAACAACCCATTTTGGTGTATAATCAGTAAGGAACTTAATACTGTGTTTACAGATTCCACAGGCTTTGCTGTGCTAGTTTCACCTGAGAACATTTCTAAACCTGAGAGCAGAAAGATATTGGAGACAGGGCAGTGAGTGTGGGATGTTAGATTACATGGGTATAAAATTGGGAAGAAATATGATGCTGAAAAATCAGTAACTGAGGGTAATCTGTAGGGCGGGGGGGAGGAAATATATATGTTTCTGAAAAAGTTAGTAATTATGTATCACAAATAAGATTGTGCAGGCAGATTTTCCCAATAGTATCTTGTAGGATTTTGAACCATTGACTTGAAAATATATTTCTAGATTACAGATGCTGATCTGTTCAGTGAAATAAACCTAAGAAATTAATTTAACTAAAGCAGTGAGACAATGAAGGTACAATGCTTCCAAAATGATCACCAGCCAGCAGTCCATCCATGAACACGTTGTTGAACTGGTCAAGTGCCCTGAAATATAATAATTTTCAAGAAGGGGCAGAAGCATGTTGAGTAATGGCAACCCTCCTTCCTCCACTGGAAGTCCCCGGAAGCCAAGATACAAGCCCCTGGTCACTTTGCAGATCTTTGCTAAATTGGGGCTGAACCTGAGAAGATGGTCTGATGTTGTCAATATCTTAGAAAAAAACAATTGCCTCAACTGTCTAAGAATAGCAGGACTTGTCTGATTTTCTAGAAATTCTTCAGGTGAAGCTCAATTAAAAATCATAGAAAACTTTGAAAATTCTTCAATACTCATACACCTCATAAACAAAATGCTATAAATAGTTATCTACTAATTCCAAGCCATGGCAGTATCTCATCTACTGCCTAAAATTTAGAATAAACATGGGATGAAGATTTATTACCTAAATGCATGGAGTCCTCTCTCTGAATGGATAGAAATCAACAGTTTTACATGCATTTTAAGTAACTACATATGCAAAACATATGCAGATGTATGTCAGATTTACCTATAAAAATACAATTTCTTGTCCACTGACAGGTTTTTACTGTGTATGACTGCAGTCCCACTTTGAATCCTTTGCGTACATGAGATTTCTAAATTTAAAGTTATTTGCATGCAAGGGATAAATTCCTACAGTTCTGCTAACGTACTATGTTTTTCCAAACCTTTCATCTATCTATATAGATTCTTATGTAATCACCACCTTCACAGTATCTAAGGGGCCTAATGACTCCTTGTTCTGCCAGGTTTGCACTTAGAGCTTTTTATTGCCACTCTTTAGAAAGGTGTTTGAACTGTGGCAGGTAGGACAATCCAAAGACAGATCTCATTTCAAAGTATTCTGAAGGGAATAGCTAGTAAAGAAGAGCAGTGATTGATGCAATAGAAGACATAAGAGGATTTTCTTTTTTTTTCTTTACCAGCTACAGAAAAGTCTAGACTTTACTTTAAACTTGAAGTGTTAAAGGGGACTCTTAGATCTGATCATCTCAAAGTCTCTAATCTATGCAAAAAATGGGCATTGATGTAAAAATAGTGCATGTATGAACAACTCAGAAGCATAGCTGGAGTGCAATGTATATTTGTGGGTCTAAATTCTTTGAAAATGCTTGTTCCTGCCTGTGAGACTGGCAGAAGGTGAGAACAGTCAATGATCCGTTCTGTGAGAATTCAGCTGGTTTTTTTTTCTTCCTTGCGTACTATTTTTTCCTTCTGTATTAGAAAAATAAAATCAGAGAAGTAGGTGAAAAATATAACATAATTTCCTTGCAAAATGTATAGGTGTATATCTGCATGTATAGATATGTATAAAAGTGTATCTATTTTCTTGCAGTAAAACTAAATTATATAATTTTTGGTTTAAATTGTTTTAACTGTTCAGTGTTAGGAACGTTAAAAGAATGGTAACCACTGTCCTGGTCACAATTAGTTCTGTGTAAGTACATTCTGTCTCATGCAGTTAAACAGATAGGTGCATTACTTTTATTTTCACACATGTACCTGATTTAAACATTTCTGTGACCAGAAAATCAGACCTTTAACCGTATAGGTGAGGATTTGACATTTTGATAGAAGAAATGTTTAGTCTTCACCTTCCATTACTTTAAAGGACAGGGTATTAGAAAAAATAATGTGTCATTATTCCCTGCAAGAACTGAAATCAAAGGGAATTTTCTTGGCCAGCTCTTCTGAGGTATAATCTCATCACTGTTGCACTGAAAAGCTAAATATTTTCTTCCAGGCCTTCACAACTGGATTGGGCAGAGGAGACCAGAAACACACAGTAAAAACTGGGCTACACAGTCACATTTATTCTTTTCAGAGATGACAAAATACAAAGTCCTAGTAAATTGTTTCTCAAAGCTAGATAGCATGATTGCCCACCAAGCTGATGCAAGGATTCTGAAAAAATACTTACTATGTCCCCAGCCATATTAACATTATTAGTCCTGTAAATTTTCACATAATTGAAACATTTCATTGTAAGGTATGTCTTTATAGAAAATAATGCATCACGATCCATAGCAGTGTTTCCGAGAAGCAGAAACCTTCGAGTAATGAACATTCATTCATATAGATCCATAGAGATGTAAAGAATTGAAGTACATAATTACAGTATTTAATAGTACATGATAAAATGCTAAAGCACATGTTTTGTTTTTTTTTTTTTTCAGAACCAGCTCTTTCAATGTGACAAGACTATGGCATAAAATACATAAATGACATACACTCCACAATTGTGAGTTCTTTGATAGTATATCTCAATCCCAGGGATACTTCCCTGTGGGTAGCACTTCACTGTGGATATACTTGGCATGAGCCAGGAAAATCAGCAAGACACTATCATGTCACAGTGTAACACAACAGCTAGAAACACATGAAAAATATCTTGGGGTTTTGGTTGGGGTTTTGTTTTGTTTTGTTGGGTTTTGTTTCAAAACCATGATCCTAACATAAAAAAAAAAAATATTCAGCATTTTGTTCCTGCTTAAGTCTAGATATGATTAGTCTGTTTTATTTATATATTGATGTTTTTCATTTCTTTTCTACCTGAAAAAATGTATTGAAAACCATAGTATATAGTTAACTAAGTGCATAACTATACGACTATATTTACTTAACTATTTTCTACTTAATTAACTATATACTTGTGTATACTGTTATGGAAAGGCATTAGTATGCATGGAAAGGATCAGAATAAAAATTATTTAATGCTTATCTTTTACCACATTATTTGAGGATTTTATAAAACTACCTTCAAGAAATGGCTTTGTTTGCCATCCTTCTGCATGTGGAAAGCATGTAACAAATACCTCCTTTTTAAATAAAAGTATGTGTTTCCATGTATAATAATAGCATACACATGACTGTGACTTGGGTTATGATCTGGGTGATAGCATTTCAGGTCCTTAAGCGAACACATCCTAGGCTATCTGAAATGTACTTTGAAGTTACTGTCCTTTGCCACTGGTTTTAGAATAAATCTAAGATAGTCAGTTTGAAACTGATGGTCTGAAAAACTATAAAGCTATACAGAGTGAATGCAGTCCTATATGGCCACAGATGCTGTAACTATAACAAAGTCCAGGAAACATCTGTGAGTGGACCAGCCCTTTTATTGGGTCATGCTGGAGCAAACAATTGAAAAATCACCAAAGAAACTGCTGGTGTGCAGTTTAGTTTGAAGTCCATGTAGAAACAGTCCTGAGGAGTCATTATAGAGACATGATACAGAAGGATATCCAAAAAAAAAAATCAGAGAAAATTCTGCGATGTGGCTGGTTATATTTACTCTAAGACAGGCGGTCATTTCCCTACACTAGAGGAGATTTTACTATGGGTCCTGAAATTCAGTGGTTTAACTCTAGGCCGGGAGCTAATGTGAATATCACAACAGAGTCATAGTTCATAAAAACAGTTGTATTTCCTGATGTGAAAATAAGGGATTCTGAAGATTTACAGTGTGCTCTCTTTAACTATGTTTTAATTGAAAGCACATTTGCTGGGTCACGCTGTGCAAGAATAAACACGGCTTCATGGGTCGGTTATTTTCTATAGATAATTCATCCTCATTGGGTTCTAGCTTTCTACATGAATCTTCATCGTCTCCAGTTGTTACACTGGAACTTAAGTAAGTTAAGTCACTAGTTAAGTCTGAAGAGGAAATGTTTTTTTCTCTCTCTCCTTGACTGAATGACAAGCTGCTCAGTGGCTGTAACAGCCAGGTTTTCTCTACAAACTCAGTCATAGCTATTATAGGTAAGAACACCATTACATGGTAGAACCATTTTTGATTATTTGACATTCAGTTGCTAGTGTTTGCTGGCACCTAAAATCTGCATTTTCCCCTTCCCTTCCCTCACAGTTTTATATGGGTATGTTACACTAGAGTGATGTGAAAACAAATACCTATAAAGAAACTCATCAGTCAAATTGAAAATCTGATGAGTCAGATCCATCACTGTACAATTAGTAAATCATGTATCTGTTGATCTGAATCAGTATAGGCTTGCTGAAGTTTATGATACTACTCCAGTTTGAAGTAGTGCTATACTAATGTATACTATTTTAATTCACACAAAATCTGATAGAGTGATCACAGGAATGGCTGATATATTACAGCTATTTCCTTTGTAAGCATAAGGTCATTTGAGAGCTCAGATTCTATTACTGTCTTATATGTGTTGGGAAATACTGACTTTTTAACAGCAAATAATCACTTCATGAAATTTAAAAATGGCATTTGTTTTTGGCTAGTTATGCTCCTGTTGCCTAAGGCTAGATCTTGTTCTCATTTCAGTCAAATGGAAACCAGTCAGTTCCATTTTTCAAATTGTCTTACTGCAAAATACAGTGCTGCAGTGTTTGGATTGGGGCTGAACAAAAGAATTATTATTGAAAAGGAAAATGCTCTCCTGGTTCTTATTTAAAGAAACACTAATTAAAATAATTTCCCTGGAAGTATTTTAGAAAACCTTAATTCTGTGACAATTTAATTTGTCTTTTCTTCCCTAAAATTACTGTGCGATATCACTCAGACAATTTTTGGTTTGCTGCTATGCGTTCGTTGTTCAAAAGAAAATTTTTCAAGAAATATTGATTATTATATTTTGTGTACTGCATGAGCAAGAGGCCTCTCAAATACACTACCTGCCTACTTTTCCCTCTCCTAAGGAATGTCTTGTTGATATCAGCAAAATGCATAAAGGCATTTTCATTAGCATCTGGTAATCACTGTGGTTTGAGGGTATGTGAAGCAAAGATTTTATGGACACGTTTACCCAACCTCAGCTGCCTGTGATGTAGACATCTGCGTATGAGCTACTTGTCTAAATTTTGCTAAAAAGCAGTGTTCAGAAACAAGCACTACTGACATAAAGTTCCTCTGACCTATATTTAATGGCTGCATTAGGGTAAGATGAATGATATGAAGTGCTTGTTCCTCTCCATTGACTATATGGGGAATCTAAATGACAAGCTGAAATGAAGACATTTATGCTCTAGACATCTATATTTTCTGAAGAATAATTCTACCTTAGATGTTGATATGCTATATCACAGGCTGCAGAAAGGGGATCCACTTGTCATTGAGCAAGTCAGTTCATCTTTCTGTTTCAAAGAAGACATAACTATAAAGGACTTCAGAGGTGAACTGACTTGTAGTGACACCAATACTATAATTAGTAATGCAACAGGCAAACAGAATCTTGTTTTCTCGTGTATTACTCTGTAAACTAGATCACATCTCTTCTCTTTGGGGTGCATCCATAGAGATTGCCAAAAATTAAGCCTATGAAATAGGTGTATCACTGTTGAGCTACATCACTTGGATGATAGAAGCTGCTTTGGTCCATTTAAGTATATTGTTGTGGAAGCTGATAAATGTTTATTAGTTTAAGAAAGTAGCATTCATAGATTATGTAATTGGCCAAACAGAATCTATTTTAAACGTTGAAATATTTTCTTAAATAGGCTGAGAATCTACTGTAGGTCACAATAGATTCAGATACATTAGTAGTGTCCAGAGACATATAAAACAATTTATATGTAACAAAATCAATTCTGTGGGCCAATTGTTCTTCTTTGTCTTCTAACCTCCACTAGTGACTTTTGTTTATTTCCCTAAAACCAAAAAAAAAAGCCAAATAATTAGTTTAGGCCATACGTCAATATCCTGTTACCAGAATGTTTATATAAGTAATTTTCAAGGGTGGAAGAAAATATGCCATTCACTCAGAAAAATACATTTATTTCAAACTGTGAGGACCTATATCTCATTATAGAACATATGCCATGGAAATTAGAACCCTGGCACCTGAAAAAAAGCTACGCATCACTGTCAAATGGTTACCAATGGTGTTTAATGTCACATTAGGTAATTTCCCATTTCTTGTTTTAAGAAGATTTGTTTGGGTAAAAATAAACAAGATCTTACTTCAAATAAATGTTACTGATTATATTACTTTCTATGACCATTCACTAAAAGTGAGGCCCATCATCCATAAGAAATTTACAATCATATTTGCACAGTTTTATTTACAGGTATAATTACTGAAACGATTTACTTAGTTTAGATAGATGTGGACTCAAAAGTTACCTACACATCTACGAACTCCCTGTACATATGAGAACATTAATGATATTCATCTGATTATGTCACACAAGTTATTGTATGACAAAAATATCACCTTTACTCTACAAGAAACAGATTGTCATTGCTAAAGGGTTCCTGAAAAGAGCAAAGAGCTGACTGCTATTGTAACCTAACGGGAAAATATAGTACAAATTATAGAAACTTTCAGGTCTTCTCCACTTATGAATAAAAAAATGTAGGTTATGTCATACTGTCAGTGGAATTTAAAAGTTTAATTTTGTTTCATGTGTTTGTTTTTATAAATAGTTACCAAAATATACATGTATATAGAAATAAGAAGTTTTAGAGGAGGCCATATCCACAGTTTTTCCTTGCAGACCTCTGAGTTCATTCATTTGAGTTCAAATGAATATGTTCTAAGAATGGGTAAACTGAGGCATGGAGAAGTTAAATGGTTAATCAAAACGACAGTAGCAACAAGTCAATGACCAATCAGAACTAAATGCTGTTGTATGTCTCAGTTTCCTCCAGTCACTACTAGAATATTCCGCCAAAAGAAATTATAGATAACTGAATTACACTAAATTGTTTCAAACCTCAGAAACCAATTGGGTTCAAGCTCTGGGTGAAAGTTTGGGTTTTATTTTATTTGAACCTATTCACCCATTCTTAATTGAAAAGTAGGCTGATAAAATGTTTAATTTGAAATGTGCATAAACGGTGAAGTAGTAAGATTAAGGTATATATTCTGTACTTCCTGCCAAAAAAAGTCTCACATATGGCTTGGGCTAATGGACAATAAATTTATTACTGGAAGAAATTACAAATGTTGCTGAACACTGTTACAACATAGAGATGAATCAAAATATAACAGAAATACGGATAACAGAACATTTCATCTGATATTTCACAATAGTTATCTTGTCGGAGGAAACTGTGAAGCTTGATTGAACAAAAGATAAAGTTAATACTACCTAATAAGAACAGACCATTATAGATCAGTGAAACTGCAAAACAGAATTATATGACAAGGGGCAAGCCACATTATCTAAATTAACATTTTTCCAGCATGAACAAGAAGGGCCACTGTAGGAAAACGAGAGCTAAATAGTGTGGCCTGCATTTAGTCAACCTGAAGTAATTATTAATTTATGGTTGTCTGTGATTTTAATGAAAATGAAAGCTGAGAGGAAAGAATTGAGAGAGATAATGTGCCGTGAAATTGAGTTTCATTTATTTGGGGGCCACCTTTTTTCTTTTCTTTTCTTTCTTTTTTCTCTTCTCATTTTTATTGTTAAAGGAAAAGACGTTAATGCAAAATGTCCACATTAAAATTTCACCAAGGTTATGTAACTTCATACATACTTGCATTGCTTTAACAATGGCCAGAGACTGAACTCACTGGCTTGCCCAGTTGCTAGCTGATATGATCAAAGATGGATTCTTTTTTACCTTTTTCAGAATTACCACTTTTCAAAGACAACATTGTAAAAATAATAATTTTGTGTCATCAGGCAGCCAGACTTAATTAATAATATTTACATCTTTTGGAAATACTCTATCATCAGCAGTCCCTTGTGGAATTCTGGAACTCAAAAATATGGACAAAGCCATAGGTAATCAACATAGCAAAACTATGTTTGATACCTGTCTTTTCGTTTAAATTAGTTGCCTTGTTCTTCCCCCAAGAAACTTCTGTATATGAATCAACAGGTCCTATTTTGATGTGTAAAAAAGCTAAAAATAAGGTAAATCACATTTGTAACTTTAAAATGGTTTAAGTTTTGGTTAAGGGAAAGTTTGAGAGGTACAAGGAATAATAATTTTAAAAGCACATCACCCACTTCATTATCTTTGGCATTTTATAGACATCAGACTGTACAACACCCAGAGTCTTCATTAAAATTCACCAGCAATACAGAAGTCTTTGGTCATTCTAGAATGAGATTTGACTTTCTCAGTAAGTGGACTTTGCTTCCTAGAGCTGTGTTAGAACAGCTATGGGTTTTGTACTTTACCCTCCTGTTCAGAAATTATTTTCAATATAGTCTGAGAGCCAGAATTTTGCCTGCTATTAACTTCTAATGATATTTAAGACACTCTGTGATATATGAGACATATATCCTAGGCTGGCAGACACGATGCAGTACCTATGGGAGATCTGTATCTATCTGAAATGGGCAGCTGAAGTCCAGAGTATCTCAGGCTATGTCAAAAGACACTAAACCTCTGTGTACAATCAACTGATTCACATCCTGTTGACCACACTTAGATTTCCATTGACTGTAACAGAAGCCCCAAATCCTCTTGACTAAGAGCTTTATAGGCTTCTAAAGAAAAGGCCTATGTGACAGAGAATCCTGTGTTTAGGTATTAATCTTGACCTTAAAGGCTACTTCTACATGCAGGAAACCTGAATTCTACCCTTAATCAAAAAAACCTTTTTCTTTGGCAGGATCTCTGCATCCCAGTGACTCTGGAAAGAGAAAGTCATGTATGTTCTGGTTTGGGGACCATCAAAGTACACCTAAGTTAACAATGGGCTTTTTGAGGGGAGGACAAAAAAAAAAAAAAAAAAAAGAAAATACAGGAAAAAAGTGAACATATTGATTTGATTTACAAACTGAAAAGGTCATAATGATTGTTTTAAGATGTCTTCATACATTCACTGCAAATCACACTAAAATATAATTATAGCTATCTGAGGTCACAGGTTTAGAAATATACACTGTTCAGTATTACATTCAGTAATGGGACACAGGACACAGGACAAGGAAATCTGATGTGATCAAAGCTGACATTGAATAGGAGAGACTATGTATTTACTTACATCCTGATTATCAGCAGTTATTACTGATTAATCAATTGACCCAAGATTGAGGTTGAAATAGCAGAATGATGTCCTGTGAGAGAGATTATCCTCCATAACACTGTATAGTTCTGAATCAATCTATGAATTTTGAATCAATAGTGACCAGGATAAACAATTCATTTCTCAGTACATTCTACCAAAATCTGATTGTTTAATGTGTAATTCTTTCTTGTGGAAATGGAAATTAATTCGTTCATAGACATGATGCGTGAAGGTGATGTTTTCTTTCTCTACTAGGTATCCTACATAGAATTCCTGGGTTTACATACAGAGGAAGTGGGGGGAAAAATGAAGGAAAGGTAGAAAAAAGTGAGAATGACTGAAAAATAATTGTCGAAGAGTTAAAAATTTGATTACATTTTTTTGTAATTTCAGATTATATTCCTGAGTTTAGCAAAAAATTTCATAATAACTAGTTAATTTAAAATAACTTTGGAAAATATTAGAAAATATTTTTATCATCATCATGTTCTGAGAATATTTTCTTCCTTTCTTGATTTTTTTAAAGTTTGTTACTATTTTCATGATACTGTGGTAGACTTTTAACTGCTATATTATTCTGTATTCATATCTAGGCCAGTAAACTTAGTCATGATTATATTCTCCCGATGTTTCCTTTTTTAACACAGGGGTAGTTATTTTGTCCAAATTACTGTATTCTGAGCCTTGATTCAAATCCCACCAATCTTGATATTTTCTGGCTTTATTGGGCTTGAAATACAGTATTTGAATCTTTAACTCTAAACTTATTCTGAAGTCATGGTGCTCTCTTTTCTTCTACTCGCTTCCTTGCTCAAAGGTCAGAAGATGATCTTTTCTGTCTTAGTTTTCCACCTATAAAATGACAATAATTATACTTCCCTTTCCCAAGATCTTGTTTTGCTTACTTAGACTACAAGTTCTTTGTAGCAATAGCTGTCACACTGTATGCATTTGCAAAGTATTTCTCTTCAAATATGCTGGAGTTTCTCACTGAAAAGGGGAGGAGGAAAAAAAAAAAAAAAAAGAAAAAAAAAGGAAAAGATAAAAGGAAAAATAAAATAAAAAAGAGAAAACATTCCCCTGAAGAATGTCAAGATATCAAAGCTTTTAGTACAAAATCTGAAATTTAGCAGTCTTGCTCAAAGTTTCAAATTTGAAGTCTTATTGTTGCTAACAGAAATCTAAGTTAGCCATTTGAAATTAATTTCAAATTTAGTTTGTAGATTCATTAGAACACAATAAAACAGAAAAGAAGTAACTAATATAAAATCTGCTAACCTAAAAAAAGTTGTGCCAGAAAACTCTTAGAAAAAAATTTATAGAGACGCATAAAATTTTCAGCTTCCTATTAACTGGTGCAGGGAATATTTTCTATCTTGGGAAAAAAATGACAGAGTATTGATATTTCTTCTTGTTAAATCTTCACGCTTTGTTGACTCCAAACAGGTATCATTTCCACATTATGTTAGGTTACAAACTTCCCACATAGGTAAAACTGAATCTCTAGTCCTTAAAACTTGTGTTTCACAGTTAAAAATATTGCCATTTCACAGATTTATTTGAGAAAAACATTTCTTTATTTACTTAACAAGCAGTCCTGCTATGTCTAAGTTCCTTATACAATGAGTGAAGAGACATATGCAATGGTTGTGGTTACATCAGCAAGTACTTCAGCTCAACAAGAGTGGATCAGTAAATCAAAGCAATTATTGCTGAAACTCCTGCATTTACACAAATATAAGCATTCATGCTTCAGAGTATGGTTTGAAGCTGTCACCATGAATGCAGTTTGAACCCAAAGAACAAATCTCTGGTTTGAACCCTCGTGTTTCTCTTATGGACACTGAAGAAAATGTCTTTGGTGTACACCAGAAGCAGAGTTTTTACTTTGACTTTCTTCACAAGGAATATAACTACATTCATTTAATACAAAATCACACTTTGAACCAATGTGCAGCATTTTGGGACAATCAGGGCATTCGCTGCAGTAGTGTTTTGTACCAAATTTTGAATGTAGATATAGCCAAGGCCTCCAGAGGGAGATCCTCTGTATCTTAGTTTAAATGTCTGATTTAAGCAGATAGAATTTCCCCCACAGGCCTTTGTTCCCCTCCTATGACTACCAGTAACTTTTAGCTGTTTAGTTTAATGGGACTGCTTCCTAGGCACCCAAAATTTTGATAGTAGTTAGGTACATCACTGAAGCATATTGAATCTTAGCTGTACCTCTTGTAAACTTTTGTTGAAATAGAAGTCAAGAATAAGGATACCATATTTACTTTAATTTACACTTCAAACACTTCTTTTGTCATCAAGAGCAGAAGATAAAATGTTTCTATGGTTAAGAATGGCCATACTGAAAAACTACCAACACATAAACAATTGCATTGCTTAAAATTAGAGATGGACAGAAACCAGAGTCCATGGCTCATTCACAGAATGATAGCCTGGGTCAGGTTACTGCATTGCCTGAAAACCTCTCATTTGGATATATTGCATTGTTTAATTAACAGAATCACTAGCTTTCCAAGTAAAGAGAAAATAAAAAGCTCATACACATTACTCTCCTTTACTTTCTCATTAGCTGCAGCACTTCCTGACAAATATTGACCAGTAATTCTTTCCCTCTGTCAGAGAATTAAATAAAATATGAACTGCACACAATATACACCATCTGTCCAATTCTACAAGGTGGTTAGTATGTGGACTTGTATTGACTTTACTGCAAGTCCAAACTACACACAAACAAGGAATGTTTCATACTTCACACAAGTGTGAAAATTTTGCTTCCTTCTGTATTGCTTAGTCCAAGGAAATGTAATTTTCTTAATAATATTTTATACTACATTTTTTATATGTCAGTGTTCTTTATCCTTCCAAACTGGTTCACTCCCAGTCTGTTTCTTCTAATCTGTTCAAAAATAACTGATCTTTCATTTTTTTCACATACTGGTATTCTATTTTTTTCAGCTTCCTAAGTAATGCAGAATGTTTTTCAAGTAATCAATATCACATCTTATTTAATATGATTTCAGCTCACTTCTGGTAAAGATGTTGGGTTGAATTTTCCTTGGTATGACAGAATGCTACTAGCAGATAATGCCTGCTCATCTTTTTCTTTATGGTGTAAGGTACCTCTAGGCCTTAAATCTCCCTTTTTTTCTTTTATGTTTTATTTTTCTAAAGTCTTTTTTCATTTATAGGTACTCATTCTTCTTCAAGCTGCTTGATTTCCACTTGTCTTCATACATATTCCAGTCTATCCTTATTTAATTCATCAATAATAGAATTCAGTTCACTCTGATATCACTTACATGCCGTTGTTTATTTTTTTAATTTCCAAACTTCCTTAAGTCAGATGATCTTTTTCAATTATTCTACTAAAGCACTATGCATTAATAGTTACCCTTTTGACGCTAGTGTAAGTAATGTGTAGAGCACATGTTGATAAAATATATAAATCAGTTTCTTCCCTTAACAGTCATATAATACAGTTCCTTTACTATTTCTAATTTTCTTTGAAACGTTGTGGATCTCTCTTCTCTCCTCTGGAATTCCTTTGTCTTCTTCCTTTCAATTTTGCCTTTATGTGTGCAACTTCAGATTAAGACATCTAAATATAGATGTCTATATGTCAATATCTAAATGTCAGCTGTGTGTCTAAGCTTCCTATGCAGCTGAGATATAGTCAATACAATAAATGGAGCCTAAAGAGTTTCCTCTCAGCTGGACACTAGAATCTGGTCAACTGAAATGCTTTCTAGGTTCCATTGTCTGACTTGCTAAAGTCTTCATTTGTCTATAACTGGATTTTTAACATCTGGCTCACATAGAGACATATAAATTCAGGTGTCTTAGCATGGAGCTGTATTGCAGCTTATGGTCTCAGTTCAGTTCCACCACCAAGGTCATCTGAGATGCCCTCAGGTAACCCACTTGGCCTCCATCCTTCTCTAGAGTTCAATCCCGTGTCATATCTCATAGCTCCATGGAGTTAACTCCATGTCTTAAGTCATCTTAATTGGCAGTAGTTTCCTATTTTGGAGCAACTGAATTGGACTCTTTTTGTCCTTATGTAAAAGACTGAAAACCGCAGCTATCAAGCTCCTAAGCACTCACCTTTATTCTCAAGGTGAATCCTCTATATGACATTTTCCATTACTACATTCTTATTTTACCAAGCTCGGACAGTTGGAGATGCACATTTATGTATCACATGCCTTCCAGTTTTCTTCATATGCATGTGTGGAAATAAAAGGTTTTATAGGCTCCATACCAACCAGGAAGACAGTACTGACACTAGCTGGGACTTTATAACTCCCCAGATCCAGTGATCTGGTTCCAGAAGTCTCTGATCAGATGCACAAGAGTATCATCTGCCTCTGAATTCAAGAATGTCATTTTCTTTGTTGAAAAACTCTGTGTTCAGCAAGCTATCCACGTTTCCAGAACCACACCATGTTTTGAGGGTCTTCACATAAGAACGTATAGAGCAAAAGGAGATTAAAAAACTGATCTCTACTCTTGTGGTAAGGAAGTTTTCCTTTTTAAGTTATATTTTGTGCTATTTTCAATACTACATATATGCTTGAATCAGATGAGCTGGAAAGAAAATATAGTAACCAATAACACACATGCAAAATTCAGGTGTCCATGATCAAAACCATGATTCTAAAAATCATACATTTGGGAAGAAAAGTTCAACCTTTCTCTGGAGTTGTTTAAACTCCTTAGAGTTGTACCTCATTATGTTTTGCAATTGTTCTGCTCTTGTCAGAACCTGGTCATCTCAAAGAGAATTTTAATAGAGACAGAAATTAAGTATCCTCTTATTCTTGTTCTCTAAATTCGGTTAGTCCAGTAGATGGTCTCAGAACATGGCAAACACAATGTCAGATCTGGTCTCTGCCTCCAAGAACAATTTGTAACTGTTGTTATATTTTTGTAAAGAAATATTAATATGGACTGCAGCTAATAAAAGATATAAGTGTTTAGAATTCAGACTACTAAAACCTAAATTTTAAATTTTCAATCTCTAAAGTAAAATTTGAAATAAAAAAGAGATGTCTAGATAGTGAGTGGGTCATCCTGATATTTTTTAAAAAAATTCTTCAAACAGATTCTGTGGTGGATCATAGAGGATACATGCACTTTTCTCAGAAAATGCTCCTTTTGTAACAGAGTGCTGTCAGGTAGAAGGAGTGTGGGGATGGGTTAAGATTTCTGAGAGTAGTGACTGTGATGTAATACTGTGAGATGAAGATGGTGAATGTAGGAGCATGGTGCTTATGGCAATACTGTGTGAGGAGAACAACATGCAGCATAACGGTGGGGAGCATGGAGCAATATTATTTGATTCATGTGCTTGGGGTGCACTCAGTGGTGCACATGGAAAACCCCCCCCATCCTCCCCACACTTTTTGCTATAATCTAAAAAACATTCCTTGATGTATTTCTCTTTAGCCCAATGGATGTCACTGATGTTATATTTACATTCAGTAGTTAGTTGTAGATGGACTATACTCTCTCAGGATCATTTCAGGACCTTTCAAGATGACTGCATTGTATATGTGTTTTAATTTGATATTCTGTGTTCTCATAGCACTTTTGTGAAAGCAAGTAATGAGCCATCAAATCAAATATGATTAATTTTCAATGTTCTGTGTGTTAGCATGATTACAGTAATGTGAGTTGATGTCCTGTGTTGAAGTCTCTAAAATCCGTACTTTAAAACGGTGATAATAAATATGGTCTTCTTCAATCACAGAATCACAGAATCATCTATGTTGGAATGGACCTTGAAGATCATCTAGTCCAACCTTTAATCTAGCACTGACAGATCCCAACTACACCATATCCCTAAGCGCTATGTCAACCCACCTCTTGAACACCTCCAGGGATGGGGAGTACACCACCTCCCTGGGCAGCCCATTCCAACACCTAAAAACCCGTTCTGGAAAGAAATACTTCCTAATATCCAGTCTAAACCTTCCCTGGCACAACTTGAGGCCATTACCTGTTGTCTTATTGCTTATTACTTGGTTAAAGAGACTCATCCCCATCTCTCTGCAACCTCCTTTCAGGTAGTTGTAGAAGGCGATGAGGTCACCCCTCAGCCTCCTCTTCTCCAGACTAAACAACCCCAGTTCTCCCAGCCACTCCTCGTACGACATGTGCTCCAGACCCTTCACCAGCTTCGTTGCCCTTCTCTGGACACACTCGAGTAATTCAATGTCCTTTTTGTAGTGAGGGGCCCAAAACTGAACACAGTATTTGAGGTGCGGCCTCACCAGTGCTGAGTACAAGGGTAAGATCAGATCCTTGTCCCTTCTGGCCATGCTATTTCTGATACAAGCCAGGATGCCATTGGCCTTCTTGGCCACCTGGGCACACTGCTGGCTCATGTTCCGCCGGCTGTCAATCAACACCCCCAGGTCCCTCTCTGACTGGCAGCTCTCCAGCCACTCCTCCCCAAGCCTGTAGCGCTGCTGGGGGTTGTTGTGGCCGAAGCGCAGCACCTGTCATTTGGCCTTATTGAAGCTCCTTCAATGGCCTTAGCCCATCGCTCCAGCCTGTCCAGATCTCTCTGCAGAGCCTCCCTACCCTCAAGCAGATCAACACTCCCACCCAACTTGGTGTCATCTGCAAACTTACTGAGGGTGCACTCGATCCCCTCGTCTAGATCATCAATAAAGATGTTAAACAGGAGTGGCCCCAAAACCGAGCCCTGGGGGACACCACTCGTGACCGGCCGCCAACTGGATTTGACTTCGTTCACCACAACTCTTTGGGCCCAGCCATCCAGACAGTTTTTTACCCAGCAAAGCGTGTGATCATCCAAGCCTCGAGCAGCCAGTTTTGCCAGGAGAATGCTGTGGGAAACGGTGTCAAAGACCTTACTGAAGTCAAGGTAAACACATCCACAGCCTTTCCCTCATCCAATAAGCAGGTCATCCTGTCGTAGAAGGACATCAGGTTTGTCAAGCAGGACCTGCCTTTCATAAACCTATGCTGACTGGGCCTGATCATCTGGTTGTCCTGCATGTGTTGTATGATGGTACTCTGGATGAGCTGCTCCATCAACTTCCCAAGAACCGAAGTCAAGCTGACAGGCTTGTAATTTCCCAGATCATCCTTCTGACCCTTCTTATAAATGGGAGTCACATTGGTCAATTTCCAATCTGTCAGGACCTCCCCGGTCAGCCAGGACTGCTGGTAAATGATGGAAAGAGGCTTGGCGAGCACCCCAGCCAGCTCCTTCAGCACCCTCGGGTGTATCCCATCCAGTCCCATAGACTTGTGTGTGTCTATGTGATGCAGTAGGTCACTGACTATCTCCTCCTGGATTGCGGGGGGGTCGTTCTCCCAGTCTCTGTCTTCTGGCTGAGGAGGCTGGATTCCCTCAATACAACTAGTCTTGTTATTAAAGACTGAGGCAAAGAAGGCATTAAGGACCTCAGCCTTCTCATCACTTGTTACCATGTTTCCTCCTGCGTCTAGCAGGGGATGGAGGCTCTCCCTGGTCTTTCTTTTGCTACTGACATACTTATAGAAACATTTCTTGTTGCCCTTGATTGCTGAATCCATACAAAGAGCATGATTCTGTTCCAAACTTAAAAGTACTTCATTTTTCAATGTCTTGACTGATATTTAGAAGATATTCAGACAGAAGACTCACTTTTTAAAACTGATTAACTAACATAGTATCTCTCAGCTCCTTCTTACATTTTTTCTGTTTGGAATATTATAATATAATCATCAAGGTCTCGAAATCTTTTTATTTTGTTACGAGTTCTGTGTCTGAAACATGACAGATATTCACTAATACTAAATCACTAGTCAAGAGTAAAGAAACATCTTGTGGTTAATATGTCTAATTTCCTGACCTGAATATTATGTATAACCAAAAAAATGTTTTAAGAACTCTGCTTAGCGAATATTTTCATACCACAAAATAAGATAAAAACACTGCTGAGAAAAAGTCATAGACAGATGAAAAAAGTAAAATTGAGCTATTGTTTAGGAATTATTATTGGAAATGCAAATCCTTATGTCATACACAGAGCTTAACCAAGGACTGAAAAAGCAGTAGACTAAGAGACAGCAAATGCATCCTAACATGTCTCTGCATGTGGCTCATTTCCTCAAAAGACCCAAATCATCTTGGCCTACAAGGCAGTTAATATAACACCGGAGCACTTTATCTAGCGCTCTAAAATGGAACAAAGAACCTGAGTTGCATACAGCAGCTTATTAGCCTGTGTGGTTATCCAGCCTAGACTAATTTCTACATCCTATTCTCATACATACCTATATGAATAGCAGGCAGTTCTCTGATCACTATTAATCCATCCATCTAGATTCCTACACTGAAACTGCCAGTGATATGTTCAGACTCCTAATCATGAAAGCACATGCATTAGCCAATTTCTTCTCCAGAAACAGATTTCCTGGTCTTCTGAAAGAGTGAATAAAATACACTGAAATAAAATAAATATTTATTTCATCGGGTAATCCATGTTAGATGTTTTCTTCCACTTAAGAGGTGCCAGACTTTTTATTTTCGTTCTTGCAAAATAATATTTCTGTGTCATCTTTATTAGGAAGATGACAATCCTGCTTACTTAAATCGTCAATTGTACATTGAATTGAATCCTGCTTACTTAAATTGTCAATTGTTCATCGTACATTAATTTAGTGAATAGAAATAAAAATAAATATAAATTTGCCAGCAACCTGCCACTAAAATATATATTTAAGCACTTTTCTCAGGAAACACACTTAACAACAACTAATTTTGTTACCACAGCTTTTGAGAGGTTATAAAGACATAAAGGTCCTGTTGTTTCTATAATTAATGGAAAATAAATTAATTCTGGGAACTGTAGTGCCAAGAGTGTCCACAGACCAAGGTAATTAGAAGTTCATATACATGTGGTAAGTTGTTTTGCACAAAATATTTCCTTTAACTTCTGGCACATGTGTCTTAGAAATTCCCTTGTTAGCTAGTGCCATACTTCTGACAAGTCATTGGTGTCCATGATGCCATAATTTTTCTGGAAACAGCAGACAAAATCTTCCAAAATGTGTGATAAAAAACAGAGCACTGATCTTTGAGGGATTTCCCTTGTTTTCTTGAATTTAGGAGTTATTTTCTAACTTTTAACAAGTACATTTACCTTTCTTCTGGACAAAAATATGTTAAGAATTGGACAGGGTCTATTTGGATCATTATAAGTAATTTTCAATGACTGGATGAATGATAACCATAACTTTTAAACTATGTGACTACTTGAACCTGAGCCCAAACTGTAATGTAAAATCAGTCTTCAAAAATCATGTTACTTGCTTTCAAAAAAACCCAAGAGAATGTGTCTAATTTTGTCCTCCTCTGTGTCATATGAATTTCCCATCACCATCAATGCTTTTATTTAAGGAAAGTAAAGCTGGAATTTTATTTTCTATTTCCTCTTCTGAATTCTTTAATATTTTAATTCACATCTTATAGCTGTGGTATGTCAAGATTTCTTTGTCTAGATAATCTGCAAGGGGAAAAATAACACAATGAGAAACACACTTAAACTATATACTTGTTTATCTAGGACTGATCCAAAAACATTACCAATTGACTGGAAGAGCAATACTATAATCTTAAAGAGTTTTGTTTTCATTTAAATTTTTCAAAGGACTCTGTAATTGTCATTACAAAACACCTAGTTTCACAGTCTTTGTATTGGTCCTTGCAAACATCAAGTCTGTTTCTTCCTTGCTATTTAAAACAAAATACACTATACTAACACTCTGATAGACAGTCTTCGCACAGCTAGAAATGACTGCACCAGGTGTCCTGATCCAATGTCAGGGGAGGTTTTGATATGATCCCAAGAGCGAGATTAAGACACAAACGAGGTCAAATGCAGTATACCCAAAACAGTTTTTATTATTAAAAGTGAAGAGTGGTAGCGATAGGACAGAATGGAAGGAAAAGGCAGAAATCAAGCAATCATCTGGAATAGAGTTGCAAGAATAGTCACCACCATGGATCCAGCAGCATCCGGTTGGTCCTCAGTCTTCAGTTCTTTGGCAGTGGGTACACACACAGCAAAGTTCTCTGTCACCTTTTAAGCTCATTTTATCAGATGATTTGCGCACTTTGTTTTTGCTTCAGTTCCCTCAGATCTGCTGACTTCATGCTTATTGAGCAACCATCCAGCTTCTGGGGCAAAAATGATCACCTCTTACCAGTTCTTATCACCTCCTCACTGGCGAAGTCACAAAGTCTTTTGCAAGGCACATGGCATCTAGCATACCCAATAGAGCCACAAAGTACCGGGTTTACACAATGGCTGGTCATCAGCGGTCCTTGTGCTTCATGAGAAACACCTGATTTCACTCAGTCCACCTTTCCCCCTCTTTGAGGTTTATCTAAGGAGTTTGTCAATACAACTGCAACGGAGTGGGAGGGTGCGTCCTTCGATACACTCCTGCTTCCTTGGGTGACATTCCTTAGACTAATTACAACAGCCACAGCTGGTCCTTGATGAATGTTCAAGGCATTCCTGGCATCACCCTGTGACTCAAAACATACAGAGAAACAAGCTTTGAGACAGTCATTTGACATTTCAGTCTCTCACACCATGTATGGAAATAAAGAGCTAAGAACACTATGTTTTGTAATGCTGCACTCCTCCAGACATTATAGCCATCTTTCTGCATTGCTTATCACTAAGCATAGTCTTTCACACCCATTTAAAGTACCCTTTCCTCCTCTCTCCCAAAATAATTCATTAACAAAGTAAACTGACAATATATTTCCCTTGGTCCCAATCACAAAGAGCAGAGATAAATTAAGGCTTAAATTGCTAATACGAACGGGCTATTCCTAAACTCTTTTAAAGCAGGCTTTTATTTTCTGTTCATCCCTGTGTTTACAGCAGAGAAGTGCTTTCATTCTTCCCATAGAAAAGGACTAAAATATTGCTGTCTGCTATTTTTTCTTATATTTTACATTTTTAAGAGATCAGAACTTTTTTGTTTCTTTAGTTGTAGAAGTGGGGAAATTTGGGATGGAGTTGCTTAGCTGTATATCAGAAACTTAATGTCAGTGCTTTTCTACTAACTAATGAATTTTATTCATGTAGGAAATTTCATCCAGCCCCTTCAACACACAAAAACCTTCCAATAGTTTAGTACTTGTTTTTTTTTACATTTATTTCTACTGAAAATACCCTGAAACAGCTTCCTTAAAATGAATATTATCATATGATGCACATTTACATGTATGTTAAATTACCAAGATCTCAAAGGAATCCCAGTGGATAATGTGAAAGATGTTCAATGATGGATTATTTCTGACAGTAGTTAGCAAAAATGCCACAAATCACATTTATAATGGGAACATGTTATGTAATGGGAAACTTACCTATAGCACTACAATATTTGTTGTCACGATATGTATCTAATATTGTAAAAGGCTTGAGCAGATTTTGCCACTACAGCAGTTTAGCACCTCATCAATATTTCCAACATCAGATAATTGGGATTCTTCCAAACACTGAATTGTATAATTGAAAAATCCAATACAGAGAATCTGATTTAAATATATTGCTGGATTATACAGATGAAGTTACAGCACTTTTGTAGCACCTGAAATACAGCGTCGCTGAAGTGAAAGGCATCATATACATTTGGATTTTGACTGTTCTAAATAATTTAAAGAGTGAAATACACTGCTCTGTGATACATATCTGGTCTAATTTTAACCTGTTCTATCATTAGGAATAAATAGTGTCCAAACATGTAGCTTTTACGCCAAGTTATGATACTACACTTAAGTGTGTCTGAGTGATAGGAGCCTCTGTTCAGTTAGTGAAACAATTTCATATGGACTGCACAAATCTAGCATTTCACTACTAGAATGGCAAGAATCTACTGAAGTCATTAGAGATGCTTAGGATTTATCTAAGTGTGACATGGCTGTTCTGCTAGATATCTGAATTTGAAAGAGGTTGAAAAGTACGTAATGAATACCCCAAAATGATGCTGAGATAACACTGATAGAAATCTAGATTAATTTATTGTTTTCTTTCTGGTAGATAGGAGAAAATAATTTGTGTATTATATCTTAAATGCGGATTCATGTCTTATCTCTTAAATATTCTGCATAAGGGGAGGAAAACAAATCTCCAGTCTATATATTTATTTGGCCAGGTATGAGTCTGCTGTAGTCTCAAAGACTTATAGCCATATTAGCACAGATCAGAGCCTAAGGTTATAATATACATTACTAAAATGGCAAGGGAGGCAAAGCAAACATGCAGTGGACCATATCTATATGTTAGCTATACTATATATATATATGCTATGTATCCTTTATACTCACTTCCTTTCTAGCTATCATGATGTTTTACCATGTTTCTAAGATTTTGTTGTTTACACAAAAACATAATATTCCTTGCCACAGGAGTCATACTTTGGGGGTTTTCTAGGAATTCCTTATCAGAGAATATAAGAATCTGTGTAACCTTACAGGAATGAGAATAGTCTAGTGTTACGTTAGATGCATCAGAGTAAGGGTGAAAAGATATTTAAACATAGGGTTGCTAATAGACTTTTTTGTTGGTTTCTTCTGTAAATACCAGTTTGCACCTTCAAAGACCTGAACACTCTTGAACATCTGTTCCAAGATCTTCAGAAATTAAATTCGATAATAAAGATGCTATTCTATTGTTCATGGCAGATGAAAAATTGTAGCCACACTAAAAGATATTTTTTCTTGAAACTAAGATTTCTGGTCAGTTTGTTATAATTGTCAATCCTTTCCTTCATCTTTTGCAAACAAAGATTCTTTAAATCTTTTAAGTAGTGGCACTATGATAATATCCTGTAAAATATTAGCCAGGAAAGGGTATATTTCTAGAAGAATTAAGGAGATAGAGAAGATATCGTAAAAGCTTATGGATGGATTTTTAAGGACTTCTTGTTTTCTAAATTGCCAGGTCATACCTGAAAATGTCATGTTAGTATAGCATTTGCTGAGATGTGTCCTTAAGTATTTCAAATATATTTTTGTACATATTCTTTCCTTTCTTTATAGCCATATATCATCTCATTCTTGATAAATATTAATCAGTCTATTCAGGTTTAAAAATAATTTCTTTTGGACTTCTGATTGCTGGTCTGAAGGAAAGTATTAGTTTCCCTTTATGTATATGAACAATAGTGAAACAAGATATCCATTGCAGATAAAAATAGTCCTTTAATAACAGTAATACAGAACACTTATATGAGACTTACTATCTGCAAAGCAATTTACAAACAATAACCAATTAATCTTCTCTATTTACTCAGTGTAATCCATTCATTACCTAATGGATCCCAAATCTTTAATGCAATAGCAAAGTTTCTAACAATACACCTGAGGCTACCATTTGCAGCTGAAACTCTCGTTTTACTGACAGTTATGGTGGCTGAGCAGAAATGTGTTAAGACAATTGCTTGAAGCTAGATTGTGTAAAGCTTTACTCTCAGTGATTTCAACCCCTAGAGCAACAAGTGCCTGATCCTGACTGACAATAACTCTTATCATAACAGCTAAATTCATAATAAAGAAAGGAAAGGGAATATCCAAAGTGAAACTCTGGGGTACTTCAGGGAAAAAAAAAAAAATAAAATAAAAAGTTAAAATGTATAATTATTATATACTTTTAAAAATCCTTATAAAATGCTATTCAGGACACCTATCCCCAACAAGTTAATACCAGAATGTTTATGAAAGGCAGGTCCTGCTTGACAAACCTGATCTCCTTCTATGACAGGGTGACCTGCTTATTGGATGAGGGAAAGGCTGTGGATGTTGTCTACCTTGACTTCAGTAAGGTCTTTGACACCATTTCCCACAGCATTCTCCTGGCAAAACTGGCTGCTCGTGGTGTGGATGGGCACACGCTTTGCTGGGTAAAAAACTGTCTGGATGGCTGGGCCCAAAGAGTTGTGGTGAATGGAGTTAAATCCAGTCCATGGCCAGTCACGAATGGTGTCCCCCAGGGCTCGGTTTTGGGGCCACTCCTGTTTAACATCTTTATTGATGATCTAGACGAGGGGATCGAGTGCACCCTCAGTAAGTTTGCAGATGATACCAAGCTGGGTGAGAGTGTTGATCTGCTCGAGGGTAGGGAGGCTCTGCAGAGAGACCTGGACAGGCTGAAGTGATGGGCTAAGGCCAACTGTAGGAGTTTCAATAAGGCCAAATGACAGGTGCTGCACTTGGGCCACAACAATCCCCAGCAGCGCTACAGGCTTGGGGAGGAGTGGCTGGAGAGCTGCCAGTCAGAGAGGGACCTGGGGGTGTTGATTGACAGCCGGCGGAACATGAGCCAGCAGTGTGCCCAGGTGGCCAAGAAGGCCAATGGCATCCTGGCTTGTATCAGAAATAGCGTGGCCAGAAGGGACAGGGAAGTGATCTTACCCCTGTACTCGGCACTGGTGAGGCCGCACCTCAAATACTGTGTTCAGTTTTGGGCCCCTCACTACAAAAAGGACATTGAATTACTCGAGCGTGTCCAGAGAAGGGCAACAAAGCTGGTGAAGGGTCTGGAGCACATGTCGTACGAGGAGTGGCTGGGGGAACTGGGGTTGTTTAATCTGGAGAAGAGGAGGCTGAGGGGAGACCTCATCGCCCTCTACAACTACCTGAAAGGAGGTTGCAGAGAGCTGGGGATGAGTCTCTTTAACCAAGTAATAAGCAATAAGACAACAGGTAATGGCTTCAAGTTGTGCCAGGGAAGGTTTAGACGATATTAGGAAGTATTTCTTTCCAGAACGGGTTTTTAGGTGTTGGAATGGGCTGCCCAGGGAGGTGGTGTACTCCCCATCCCTGAAGGTGTTTAAGAATAGGGTCAACATAACACTTAGGGATATGGTGTATTTGGGAACTGTCAGTGTTAGGTTAAAGGTTGGACTAGATGATCTTTAAGGTCTTTTCCAACCTAAATGATTCTGTGATTCTGTGAAAAAACATCTATGGAATCCTGATTAGAGAGGCTATTGCTATATTCCTGCGATTCCATGGTATTTTTCACATTATTATGTGACCTGAACTTAAATGTACACTTTTATGATTAATTTATTCTAAAGCAAGCCAAGGGTAAATAGCATTATAAATGCTAATCTTGGTAACTTCTGTGGCCTTTGCAACATTCTTCTGTTCTTCAGACATGTAAGTGGCTTCCAGGACTGTCTTCTGAACAGGAGTTAAGGAATAGGAGTGATGTTTCCACTTCCTAACTTTAGCCCTCTGAGTTGGGAAGAGGGTTTCTCAATGATTCCTGTTTAGTCTTGGAGAAAAACAGATGGTATGACTATCTAGCCAGAATTCAGTTGCCCAAAGAGGGGTACCTAAAGTGCATTGTATTGCCATTTATTCTATCTGTCCAAGGCCAAATATATGGTATAGGGCATGCAGGACATCTGCTGCACCTGAGTAGCGCAGCAGATGGGTCCCAGATGACATACCTCCTCAGCCTTTAAAATGACATTTCATATTGTTTAGAAAAAAGAATGCTTTATATTCTCTGCCTCCTGGTAGGTGCATATGGCGAACCTCTTGTGCACCAGAGAAAGAGAGGAATGCCTCCTTGTGTGCACAAGGGTGTACAGCCATAAAACTCTGAGATTCATATAAATTCACTAACACTTCGGAAAACGTAGCCGATCCCCTTATTACAGTCACAGTCACAGCTGCATATGTAGTATCTTAATTTTCATGTTTTAAATTATATTTCTAATATTTGGACAACAACTTTAAATGTGCAATCTTTTTTTTTACTGCTAGTCAGTTTTTGTGATAATTCTATTCGTTTTCCTAGTTGTAGGAATGTGCTTTATCTCATGATATAATGTCCCTATATGCAGCAAGCTCATCTTTTATTCTCTTACAAAATTCTTTCCAATGATTTCAGCTACACCACCCTTCTTGTCAATGCATTCCCTCAGTGCTGGAAAAAAAAAAAAAAAATCCAACTCAAAGGCTTCTTCGTTGTCCTGCAAAGTTATTCCTTTAGCTGAAGCTTTATACAAGAAGAGGGAAATGTATTCCTTGACTACATTCCTTAGTTTGTGCTCATTATCACTTGGAGTCAGCCTTGGTATCTCAGAATACTCAGTATTCTTTGTCCAGATCAACAAACCATTTAAAACAGAGCAGCTAACACCTGAAAGACCATGTCTCACTGTATGCAGGAGTTTAATCCTGAGAGAGTAGAAAAAATTCTCAGAGGTTGTGTTCCACACTTCTATTAACTTGGGTCCCTCAACAAAAAAATTGCAACTTCTTATAGCTGGTTGCCATGAATAAATTGTCTGACTTCCAAAAGATATAATCTAAAATGCAAATCAGATTCACTATATGATCTAGGGATGAAAAACTCTGAAGTTAAGGGGTTTTTAGATGTCACTAAGGATCTTGTTATCAAAAGAATGGAATAAGTTCTTTGTACTAATTTCCACTATTTGTAGTAACATAAATATTAAGAAATAATTACACGAAACCCCTGTATGCCTCATGGACTTTCCAATGAATCTGTCACCTACTATGTTAGCAGATTACTCCACCTTTATAAGATTACATTGGACAAATGCATCTTCTTGCACAATCTATTCAATGTTTTTTTTTTTTCCTTTCAGTTTGAGAAGAGTTTCTAACAAACTTATTATCAGATGATTTTACTTAGGAAATTTTAAAAAACAGTAAGAAAATGGCTTGATATTTAACTGTTGCTGGGAGCAAGATTCATACTGATTTCATTCTGATTATGCATTTTAAAATAGATTCCCACTGAAAAAAACACAATATAATACCATGCAATACAGTAACAGATTTAGTCCTGGTAGCAGGAACAGGGCCCCTAAACCTGCCCCTTAAAGCTCACATAACAAATATTTCTGACTGGTTAATTTTGTAGACTTGAGTAAATAACTAATCCACGTTGAATTTAATTTATATATCTCCTTTGAAGTTTGTAATAGAAATTATATCTTTAAAAAAATGAGGAGTGTTCTGTTCAATATGAAATTCAGTCTTGGCTCAGTATAGTCTGTGGTCTCCGTTTTCAGTTACTGTTGCATTGTATCCCTACTCTCCTCATAACATATCTTTCACTTTCCTTTAATGGTACATGCACAGATTTTCCCAAACTCACTGGAAGAGTGCTATAAAATATCAGTGTATTTTATATTTTTATAAGGTATATAGAAATATCTTTGAAAGAGAGATCTTTTAATATAGAATGATAGCCATTGAATAGGTTTCCAGCTTTCACAGCTCTATACCTAGCTCACATTCCTTATGAAACACCACATAGCTTTTCCAAGAGGCACCAATAACATGTGGGGTTCAATTCAGTTACCCACACTAAGACAATCTGTAGCATCTGAAATACTCCAGGTATTGAAGACATGTATGTAAGATAACAGGTAAAATACAGGATCTGTAGGAGATCTATGCCCTTTGAAGCAGTGACTGGAATCCAGGAGAAATAGGCTAAGGTGCCCCAAAAGGCATTTGTAGATGCCTGTGTTGGGTATCTGAACTGGGCCTAGATCTCCATTAGCCAACAGACATTAAAGATACTTAGATGTTTGAGTCTCAAACTATTTTTCACCTTTAGTATTTATTTTCATGAGATAGTACAGAGGGACTAGAGAGATCGCTGCCACACTCTGCTGGGATAAAGTTCTACAGGAATCAACTACAAGATGTTTTTATTTAGACATGAATAAGGGGGCAAAGATATTTAGCCCAAAGACAGGTGGTTTTATTCTCTCCTCCCATACATTCTGGTGATATATATCACAGAGATGGTGCATAATCTGATTTACAAGACCTTCATGTTGCACAAAAGAAATGTGTTTGGTAGTTTCTAAGACTACTTAGCTGCTTATAATTTTGCACACTCAAACACTCTGCTCTGGCCAAAAAATAAGCTTGATCAGGCCAATATTATGCCTTCCTTTGTTCACTCTAAGATGGTGTTAGGCCTTTTAACCATTATGTTCCTCTTGGTTCCTGCTTTGTCATCAGCTGTGTTCTTCTACCATCATTTATACCCTTGAGGGTCTATTGATTTATGTGGTCATATAATTAGTATTTAGTTTACAGTCCACAGGTTAACCTTTACTCTTTATGTAGTCTTCTATGAACAGAATTAGAAGCTGAACTGACTGTATATGATCCTGGTTATTTTTCCACCTGATGACACTTTCAATGAAAGTGTAATTTATAAGTGTATTTTTGTCTGTATATTCCATTTAATTATTTCTAAATTTGAATGCCTAAAAAGACTTTAGCTTCTTGTTTTTATGGCTACTCTCAAAAAAAAGGTAATTTGCTGTTCTCACACCTGTTTGAATCCAATGTAACTGCATTTGAAACTAGCAAATATACATGTCCACAATTGATTGCCATGTCTTGGATTTCAGCGCTTCATATTTAAACAACCCTGTGTGGTAGTACTGTTTTATTTAGTGAAATAATTTCTACTACTTTTCCCTTCCCTTCCCTTCCCTTCCCTTCCCTTCCCTTCCCTTCCCTTCCCTTCCCTTCCCTTCCCTTCCCTTCCCTTCCCTTCCCTTCCCTTCCCTTCCCTTCCCTTCCCTTCCCTTCCCTTCCCTTCCCTTCCCTTCCCTTCCCTTCCCTTCCCTTCCCTTCCCTTCCCTTCCCTTCCCTTCCCTTCCCTTCCCTTCCCTTCCCTCTCCTTTTTCTTTTCTTTCTTCCAGGGAGTATTGTGACTTGCTTTTTCCATGTCATCCAACCTAATATTTTCTGTTTCTAATCCCTCATATCAAATTTTAAACTAAAGAACTTTTACAGATCTTTCATGCCGATTTCGGACTACTGGAGATCCTCAGTCAACATCACATAGGACAGAGGATAATTCTGAAAGAAAACATGATATACTGTCATTAAGCCAAAGCACATGACCTTCAAGTTCACACACAAAACCAGTTTGTAAGATTCTTCAAACATTTTTCCCAGGACTACAGGTTCACTTGTTTTGTCACCTTCTGTAAGACAAGGAATATGAATATTACCAGAATAAAATGTTGGACAACTTTCACAAAGCAGAACACCTTCAGGAACATTGATGCCTTATTTTGCAAAGCTCAACTGCTGTGTTTTGACCAGCTCTTACTTAAAATAAAGTTCATGTCACAGGGGCATTCTTGAACTAGTTTCAATTTCAAGTTCCCAGCAGTGTTCTCTCATTTTACAGCTTCTCAAATATAAACATATTAACCACTTTGTGGCTGCTGAGAGTTTGACTTGCAGCTTAAGATACATTTTCAGCTGGAAGTTTAATAGATTTTCAGGTCTCTAAAAATATTTCTGACACTTACAGACAATGTATGAGAATGTCTTTAATGACACTTGTAGGAATTCTTAACTTAGGATTCCACAGATCTCAGTCACTGAAACAGTAGTGTTTTCAAAAGCTGTAAATAAACCCTGCAGTTCCAGTCACTTGAGAGCCTTATCAAAATATATATTAATATAGAATACTCTGAGAGCATTTTATGATGACGTCATATGTTATGTTCATTTAATGTTTCTGCTGAGAGAAAAAAGAGGTTTTCTTACTCTAGTCTATTTTTCATGAGTTTAATACTTTAATGAAGCTGCTAAACATTTCTATGAAGACAGTGGAAATATTTTGTAGTTTATAAAAATTACACAGATGAATCTTCAAAAAGATGAAGAATTTTAAAAATTGAATTAAAAAAAGGATACTATGTCACCTTTTATATAAAGTGATGTCAAAAAAAACAAAACCTTCAACTTGGTTGAAACCATCTTTTAAAGTACCACAATATTTTGGGTTTTGTTTCTTTCTTTATGTATTAATATTTTCAATATTTTCTTTCAGTGTTGCTGTATCTAGTCAGCTACTGAGGACAAAACAGTCTTCCAATTCAAGTCAAAGACAGAATCACTTTGTTAATTTGGAAATGAGATATGTGAGATCTTGGATCCATTTAAGTTAACTGGAGCATTTCCAGATAAAGCCATATTCAAATTATACTATAAGATTAAATACAAATCCTCTGAAATGCTTTAACATAGTAGTAGATTTCATAAAAGTCTTAGTAAAATACATAGTGTAAGTGAACCAGAGAACCACTGTGCCCCTAGATTGTGTTCTGACTCTGTAGCAACTGTGTTCAGAGATGGATCTCACAATTGCAAGAAAGATTGCATACATTGAGAGAATAACACAGCATGTGAGCTAAAGATATAATGTGATAAGATTAGTTGGTGTTCACCAACGTGACAATTTATTTTTAATGGAACACCTAGATTAGGGAATGCAATTTGCTTGGGTTTATGTACTTCTTGACAGAATATGACTGTCTTACCTGAAAGATGTAATTGTTTTTGTTACTCTGTTTCATGCCTGATATAATTTTCGAGCAGAAGAGGAATAGCGCTAAAAGATATTAAGTCTTTTTACATTAAAAGTGCTCACTTAGAGACACATTTTTCAGTTCTTATCACTGTATAAATAAAATGTGCAGTGCATATAACAATAATAAACACCTATATGCATTATCTCATGTAATTAACTCCAGCATTGCAATGCTTCACACGTATTTGTATGTATCTTTGTGTGTAGTATATAACCATATATATGCATAAATATTGTATATGTACATATTGTAATCATATACAGGAAAATAATCAAATTGTATTCTCTTATAGAATTAATCTAACGATAGATGCTGAAATACATTTTCTTAACTGTAGTCACTTCTTCACAAACAAGACGCAAAACCAAATTCTGTGATTTCATATAACAATATCATAACAAGCTATGATTTTTTTATGTATCTGCTGCTGAAAATGGAATAGATTAGTGACTTAAGACTATCAAAACAATGACACTTTGAGAAGAAGCTGTTCTACAAAATATTGTTGAGAATCTTCTGGAATTCTGTTGCATGGGAAAAAATTGCATTGCTTAAGGTTGGGGGGGGTGTCAAAGTTGTGCGCATTGCACTGCATTTAAAAAAAATATAGTGTGATATAAAATGCCTGTTTATATGTATATTAGAAATCTGAAGTGAATGTTATTAATTCTCAGCTCTGTTGCCTGTAGAAACTATCCCTTACACCTATTTAAAACTGAAGTACACAATTATTAACAAAAATAGTCTATGGTCATAATGTAACTCAAAACTGATTTGTGTGCAGAAAGAGAGCTGTTTTTCCTCTAAAGTACATTCTTAAATAAGAGAGAGTTGGAAATAAAAGGCAAACTGCACCTTGAAGTGAAAGAACAGGAGCAGATGTCCTTTAGCTGTGTGTTTTATTGATTTATAAACACTCAGTCGGGCTACCTCATCTCTGCAGAGTAATTTAGATATGGGAAAATATCTGTGAAATATATTGATTGCATTATTGATTGAAAAGCCAATTGCTGTTGCACTCCTGTTTTACCATTTAAGTCCTGACACATTTTGACATATGAGCCAGCTGCGACTACTGCCTCGATACTGCAATGAGATAATGTGAAAGCTGTCATAGCCACTTCTGTGTCAGCCGCAAGAATTTACAGTGTACTAGTGCTGTTATTTAGCTTGTTCCTTAACCACCTGAATAATTAGGGTTTGTTAAAGCTTTTGCTGTTGCACATTTGGTTTATATATGTGTTGTTTTTATGTTTCCTTTCACACTGGATTGATACATCATAAACAAAAGAAATGTAGAATCCAGGCTGTTATTATTCAAAGCTTATACACATGGGGATGATTGTTTCTGCTCAAATATTTTTCTCCTCTCCATGAGGAATTTGGATTTTAGAACATTTCGCAGGGGAATTCTCACTTGTTTCCAGATCAGTTTACGCTCAGCAGCCATAAATCAAGGGAGGACAAGAAAAAATCCTCTACAGCCTATTAACAACTCTGTCATTTCTTTTGAAATTTTAAACTGTGGAAAATACAATGAAAGCAAGAATATATAGCAACTTATTTAGTATTTTTCATATTACTAAAGTACTTTTCTATTTATTTATACTTCTGTGGTCGAAATTAAATGGATAAACATAATAAAACCATTTTTGAGCTCTGATACATAACAGTAAATAAAAACCTCCTCATAAAATGGATCCTCAAAGAACAAAAGAAAAATTTCCTTTACCAGCTCCACATTTTAGCATGCCACAGAGTGAACTATACAGTTTAATCACCTTCATTCTTATTCTTATTAGTGAAATGATAAGGTATCTTCATAGCAGCTTTAACTCATTTCTTTGACAACATAGTCAATATAGAATTTTCTTTTTTCCTAAGGAGGCTGATAATACAGTTCATTCATGCCATCTCTTGTTCATATTCAGCTGTTTATTTCATGATCTTTTGACCAGATCCAGACCTTCAAGTGTAATCTATGTGGGCCTTCTGTGCCCTGACAGAATGGCATTGATTTAGATGGATTCTGTACACGCTCTAGGTTGTACCTGGGTAGATTTCACAGCAGGACTAGATTTTAGCTTGCATATTTTTCATCACAGTGCTTGTATTTCTCCCAGGTTACCAGGTGAACTATAAGCAGTCTCTAGACCTCCTATTTGGAGAGACTTCTGCACTCTTCTTTTTGTATGAAGTGTCGGAAAATGAGGTATGGCCAAAGGTGCTATTTCATACTTTCTCTTCTCTAAATGAAATGTGAAACACACACTACATTTGCTCATTTGAATAATCAGATGAGAATTACTTACAGTACCAGAATTGTATTGATTAGTTAGCAGGTGGAAATGGCACATACGATGAGTCTGCAAAGCAAGTTTCTTGTTCAAGTGAAATTTGAAATTAGTGTTGGTCATTGGATTATGTGATGGGTGGCCATATATTTCATACTGCAGAGCACATACATGGAAAAATTATTTTACAAAATAATGTAAACTTAAACAATACTCAGAAGTAGTGTTTGATTTTTTTCCTGGGTAAAATAGTAATAATTATCAAGTTGAAACAAAATAGAAATACAGTATACAGTAGCAACACTAAGATTTTTGAAGGAACTGAGACTGTTCAGTTTGAGGAAGAGAAGGCTGAGGGGAGACCTCATCACTCTCTACAACTACCTGAAAGGACATTGTAGAGAGGTTGGTGCTGGTCTCTTCTCACAGGTAATTAGTGATAGAACAAGAGGGAATGGCTTTAAACTGCAACAGGGGAGGTTTAGACTGGACATTAGGAAAAAATTTTTCACAGAAAGAGTGGTCAGACAGTGGAATAGGCTGCCCAGGGAGGTGGTGGAGTCACCATCCTTGGATGTGTTTAAGGGTCATTTAGATGAGATGTTGGGGGATATGGTGTAGGGGAGAACTTTGTAGAGTAGGGCTGATGGTTGGACTTGATGATCCCAAGGGTCTTTTCCAACCTGAATGATTCTATGATTCTATGATTCTATGACTTTCAGTCATTGCAATTTGACATTATTATTCAAAATACAATTCCAGTTTAGAACTATATTTGGCAAAAAAAGAATAAAAAAACTAGAAAATATTTTGGGTTTCTCTTTCTTTGTTTTTCAGCATTAAGTAAAGCAGTAACTCCATATAAAAGAAGAGCTATGAATGCTCTCTACTAAATTCACAGTTTTTGACTTTATATTTTAGGTATTTGAGGCTTAGCGATGTTTTGTTAAGTGATGGGTTCACACCAGTCAGCAGCCAGACACCCACCTTGACACTCATTCACTCCCCTCTATCATGCAATGGGAAGAAGATGAAAGGCCAGAAGACTCATGAATTAATATAATAACTATTTAATAGGGAAAGCAAAAGCTGCACAAACAAAGGAAAAAGATTAGTTCATTTACTACATCCTATTGGCAGGCAGATGTCAAGCCACTTCCTGGGAAGCAGGGCCCCAATATGTGTAACAGTTGCTTGGGAAAACAAATACCATAACCATGAATGTTCCCCCTTCCTCCTCCTTTCTTGAGATTTTATTTATAAGCATGACATCATATAGCATGGACTATCTCTTTGGTCAGCTTGGGTCAGCTGTCCCAGCTGTGTCTCCTCCTAACTTCTTGCCCACCCCAAGCCTACTCACTTTGGATGGATGTTGGGGTAGAGAGGTCTTCATGCTGTGTAAGCACTGTTCAGCAACAGCCAAAACATCTGTGTGTTATCAACACTGTTTTAGCCACAAAAGCAAAGCACGTCACAATCCTTGTTGATATGAAGAAAGTTATCTCCAACACAGCCAGATGCTGTACATGCAGTAAGATTCTTTCCCATGTTCCAGCTGATAAGACATACTAGGATTTCCCTTCTACTGCAATAATGAAGAAGGAAGGAAGGTACAGCAACTATAAGATGAATTTCTGAGATCACAGTAGTTTAGTTGTCAAGTATAACAAAGGAAGTCTTGGAGGAAGTTTTATTGGAAGCAATTATAACATGAAGAAGCCACAGGTACTGTAGGGCTGTTTGGAGCTGAACAGATAGTGGGATCCCAGATGCTGCCAGTTTAGGGAAAGGGATAAGTCACTGTAAATGATGTTAGCTAATATGGATCAGAAAAGACAATACTGCGTGTCATTGCAGCTTTCTGCTCAAAAGGCCCTTCTGAGAGTATCCTGGTGCTTCAAGCAGCATTAGTTCTTTCTTCCCACTGTTAATGTGGGAAATTCTTCATGAAAGGCACCTCCAGAAAGCAAATCATATCTTAAGTGGACTAAGACTTCTTTCTGGAGGTTACTTTTCCACTTCCCATTTCTCCTTTTAACAATATAAACAGTCTAGTATAGCTCTTTTACTATGTTAGGCACCTAATTTAGGTGGCAAAAATTCAGACCCACATCTCCACAACTGCTAGATGTTTTTGTCATTGGGAATTGAGTGTAGAACTCTGAGAATAAGAAAAGTCTCTTGACAAGCTGAATTCATGTATGAACAAGGAGTCAATTGTACTTCAGAGGTGTATTTCTAAGGCACGTTACCTCTTGGGATGACACCGTCTAGACACTATTTCTTGCTGAAGGCTGTGCCTAGAGGCACAATCAAGTCCTGAGGGACTGAATATAATCTAAATTACAACAAATCTACTGTGGCCTGATTCCCAAAACTTTTACACCAGCTTTACAGCTTTCAACAGATTATATTAGAGAAAAATATGAATCTTCTAAATAAAAATCTTTTATTTGGGTAAAAATCTACTTTTTGCCACTACAAAATTATTTGCTGAGTGATAATGGTTGTCTGACATTTCTTTAAAATATATTTTTTTCAAAACTTGGAATGCTTTAAAAAATGCCTATTCAAAGCAGTTCCATCTTTGCTTTGGCAGAACAATTTAAAGGGGGAAAGAACACAGTGATATCCTTCACCAAAGAATAACCATGCTGTTTGGAAAAACTAGTAATAGCTGGAGAAGATGGAAGACCACAGACTGGAAGACAAGTTATTGCAAAAGTTGCAGTCTCTCAATTTCTCCCTCTCATGTTGGAATTAGAAAACATCCATTCTTTATAAATGTCTTTCAAAAATTATTACAATAAAATCTCAACAATTAGGATTGAAATAGTCTGTGCAGAAAAGTGATGAAGGCCAACACCCTCAGCTGTTTAAAATCAGATTGATCAAGAATACTCAAAGCTAATACATGTAAATCAAATTTTCTATCTATCTGGCCTGTATGGTCTAGATCTTTTGTTGTCTCCTATAGAAGGACAGGCAAGTTCCTTCAGTGATAATATTAAATGAAAAATCATTTCATTATTATGGGTGTCAAACTACTAGATGTAGCACTATTTCTGAGGGAAGAGATTATTTTATTTTATTTTGCATCCTGTAAATAAATATTCACACAATCATTTAATAAATATCAGTATACTTGCTTCTTGTTCACTCACATTTATATCTTTCTCATTATTAAGATTTTTTTTGGTCATATTTAATTTTGGACTAAAATCATTGTAGGGGTTTTAATTTACCTGCACTGAACCTTGAATCTGGAGTCACATTGAGCTTTGTATTCTGACTTTATTAGGAAATTGAAATGTTTAACAGTTCTGTACATTAAATCTCGTCTTTAGGAGCATCACTACCTGACAAGAAATAAACCAAAGACAACACAAAAGTATAAAGCTGCATTTTCAACAGAGGGCATACTTTCCTTCAGAAATACCGAACTCAACTGAGCAAGAAATGAAGAGTATTTTTCGTGAATGTATGACTGAGTTTAAAAATGAGTTAACCTTTGCTCTCTTGGTATCCCTTTAGTCCGCTTCCTTGAAGATTCTATTTTATTCTCCTAATGGACATGAAATGCTAAATTTTCACTTCACCATTTGTACTGAATGTCCTAAATATTAAGAGATCACTTGATCACCATTCTTACATGGAGAAAACATTAGTGAATTAAGAGATCTTTATTCAAAAAACCCCAAACCAAACCAAAACCAAAACAACCCCAAAACAACCCCAAAAAAACGAACTCCAGTGTCAGCAATTGGGGTTAGATACACTGTGCAGGTTTTAAAAGTGAATGCTTTAAAAAGTGAATGACTGGAACAATTTCAAATAGGTTATAGAGTACTTTCCATCACTGACTTTCTTTAAACAGAGGTATGTGTTTGGGGAAAGGGGTGTGTGGGGGGGTGTGGGGGTGTCTAGTTTTGTTCTTCAGAAAGACATGTTCTAGCTCAGCTACATGTTTATGAGATTGAGCCAACAATCATCTGTGGAAATTCCATTATCTGAATTTGGCAGAAGGTTAGTCTAAGTGGCCAGGAGAAGTCTATTATAACTTTATAGTCATTGACAAAGCAATTATTTACATTTGCTGAAGAAAATAATCCAAAAATTGTCACTAACTTTCTACTTGTCCACACTTTAATAAAGTACAGAAATGTCCAACAACCTTCCTGAAAGCCAGAAGACATACATTGTTTAATTCCAACATTTTATGATTACCTAGATCGCAAGGAAAGATTAGCTTTATCAAAAAGTGCATGATATGTAAGAATGTTTACACTAACAGTCCTATCTTGATTATATGAATGATGAAATATCTTCTAATGTCCATTAAATACTGGCAATCCTCATAATTTCTTATGTAAACCACAGTGCAACTCTATTTTACTTCCAGAGAAAACTGATCTTGGAAAAAAGTGTTTTCAAGTTCAAAATATAACATTTAGAAAAGCAATGTGATATATTTAAAAAACTGAATTATTATTCCAAATACAAGACATTCCTTTTATTCATTTCAGTTCTTATATTTTTTTCACTCAAACTGCTTATTACCTATGGTTTAGCTGTCACCCTATATTTGCTGCTAGCCAAATCAATAATTGAGTACAGCACATTTTCAAGGCAAGGAATCATATTCATTAGCAGTGTTGCTTTTCCACCAATCCCCTGAGAATGGCAAGATCCTTTGAGCGACATACCCAAAAATCACATCCAATGGTCTGGGAGGTAATAAGAAACCTTAATGATATGATGCTCCTCATGTAGTAGTGGAACAAATATTTAAATAAAATTAAAGGTTAAACAACTGGGTTCATCAGTAATTATTTAAATGCAGAAAATGTGGAGATATAATTGTAATAAACACCACAGAGTCTGTATTGTTTTTTTTCCCCCAGCAATTACCTTTCTATGACAGTTATATATATGCTCCAAGGGTTGTAAGGGATGCCTGAATGTGTCATTGATGAAAATATTCAGGTATGTCTTGTTCTGTGTTTACAATGGAAACACACTCCCATATTAAAGGAATCACATAGATATAGAAAAAAGAAAAACTTTACATATATGCTTTTTTTCATCCTTTGAAAAAGATTCGTTTCAAAAGAGAATATGTCAGTGATCAATTGAAAGCCACCAATGCAATACCAAGTTTTAATTTGTACATCATGTAATGGACTCCTAATTGCACATATACCGAATATATTTTTGTTATGAAAATGCAATGGGTATGAATTTATTAGATGTATTCATCTGGATGTGAGTAAGTTTATTACCATTTATAATCCAATCTTGTAAAGAAAATTCTTCCAAGTGCTTTCTGTTACTTTCGAAGGTTAACACAGTCAAGTTCTGCAATTGGTAAGTCATGAAAGACTTGTTTTCATCCAATTTACTCAAATAACATTCAAAGATTGATTTACTAGAATTCAAGTTTCTCCTAATAGGAACAAAAAACTGATCTGATGGGATTTTTTCTCAAAAAAATGTCCTGTGGAGTTGATATAAATATGTATTATTGAAATACATTTGGAGCTCACTTATATTTACAGAGTTATGTGCAGGTAAATACATGTCCATATGAAGTTAATTACAGTATTTGCATTATATAATGTCATTCCCTGTATGCATAAACTCAGCAAATGGTATCTAGGTTACAATGAAAGCAGTAGGAACAATACTACAGAAATTGCAAGAAATAGTTTTTCTGAAGTCTTTCCAACTGTGTTTTATTCTCCTGTGACAGTCACTGTAAGAAAATGGCCTTTGTTGGCATGCCTTGCTTTTACAGAATCTAATATTTTAATGCGGGATTGATGAAAATTTTAATAGGTTTTGTGTTTGTCAAAAATTAATTAAAAGTAACACAAGAAAGGTAACCAAAAGACACCAATAACCTGAACTACCTATAGAACAGAAGTTGTGCTCAAAAATAAAAATTATAAATGCTTTTATAATTGAAAACCTTCATTTGTAAAGATTAGTATTTTTGTTTCACCGAGATCCTAATAAGAAACTAAACCCAGAATAACCAAAATCTCTTGTTTTTATAACTCTTACCTTCATTTTATACCTGAAATAATCCTTTTTAGCAGTATTTTGTGGACCCCTTTTTATACTCTTCCATTTTTTTCCCAATTGAGTTCATTTTCCTGAGTGA